>NW_024342648.1:1532484-1548727 GCF_902729225.1 Pteropus medius | reverse complement strand
CATGTCAAAATACTTGTCTGAAAAAAAAAAGAAAGAAATACCACGAAGGAGCCGATATCTTAGCAATTTTCAAGTTTCACTCCATTCTGATGATATTATTTTAAGCCGATTCTGGATATGATTTTAACTTGTTCGGAATAATTACAGAGTTTTAATCCAGTTATTTTCTGTTTTAAAAAGCAACGACGCTGCTCGATCTATATATCCATCAGATTTTTATGAAGCGACTACTGCATGCCAAAAACAGCGGTGCTGGAAATACATCTAGAATTCGATAGCATACCCAGATTGTTTAGATAGTTTAATTTCAATTTCTGCAGCTTCTAGTCTGTAATCTTTTTGAAAACTCTGACGCTCTCTGAGGGGAATGGGGCTGTGTTTCCTACCCTTTTGTAACTCTACAAATGTACTAAGTACTTCTTCAGGATAAGAAAAATTTCAAATTCTCATTAATGAACTTTGGAGAACACTTCCTATGAAATGAATCATTCCTTAGGGTGAAATGATGACCGAAATGTCCCTCAAAGCCTAAGAAATATATGTTCATATAATCGTCAATAACGATTACTTCTTTTATAGGCTATATTTTCTTAGGAAAATCAGAACTGTATTTTGAACCTTGGTGGAGTGAGCCTTAATGAATAATGTATAAATATGGCAACTCATGTTTATTCCCCAGTAAGTTTCCCAGAAATATCAGTTAGCACTTATATAAAAACTGAAAAGTTCTGTAGCCAATTAACCAAATAATTTTTAACTGAAAAAAACAATATAATATCTCAGTATTTAAAAATATGTATGACCCCACAAGGATCTTCTATTTCCAATCCAAAACAAATGAGTCTCAACATAAAGATAAAAGACTTTCACAAATAAATTATTAACACCAGTTCATTTTTTAAGGTTGTAACATCTATTCTTTAGCCTACCTAGGAGATTAAGGATTCCCTCATTGTAGGCTGCAAAGAGACGAAGACAATCTTTAAATAGGAGCCTGAAAGCAGCATGGATTATACCATTACTTATTTCATCAGGATTTGCCTGGAAATTAAGTAAAAGAATGATCAATTATCACCAATTTTAAAACAGTGCGTCCCCCACCTATAGTTAAACAATGTCATTTACCAATATATTTTTAAATGATCTATAAAGCTCTTACATCAAATTTAAGAAGAGCATCGAACTGAGTTTGAATAACTGGTAGGATGTTTAGCAGGTCATTAGTATCCATCGTTCTCATCATACCATTGGCCCTACAAAAGAAATTTATAACATCAATGATTAAGAGTTTGAGAAGCATTGTGACATCGGCATCTTAAAATATAGCTGTGCTTTTGACAAACCGCATATGTATTTCGGTATTTGTTGCTTACAAACCAATGATATTTACTGACCCTCTCTTGCTTTTGGTGATGTCTGATGCGATCAGTCTATATGCGAGTGACTTTTCATTCAAGTACCTGCTATATTGTCTGATGAAGATTGACATAGCATTGCCTAAAAATAAAACATTTTAATTATTTCCAGTTTAACCAAGAATAACCAGTTACAATATATGTCAATAAATGCAAAGAGTGATCATTCCACATTCACCTCGACAATATCTTTGAAGCACAAAAACTAGACTGGCCTTTATTCATCACCTAGAACAACATCCCTCAAACTTTCTGTTAAAATAAAGATTATTTTTTATTTCCTCAAAGCTTTGATATCACCTCATGATGTGGTATTGATGGTGACATTCTTGAGCAGAAGAAATAATTAAACTTTATCAGTTTCTTTCACATTTCCACAGAAACTATTATAAATTCTTAGCATTTTCCTGAAACTCCCATCCCATTGTAGCCACTCCCACTGTCCCTCCATGAGGCAAGGGACCTTGCTCTTGACTTCATAAACAAGATGGAGAAAAAAAGGCCATGATGGACACTCAACATCTCTCTCCTTAACTTCTAAATGCACCTCGATTCATTTATTCAGTTTATTTATTCATTCAACAATTCTTCAGTGCCTACTATGAGCCAGGCACTGTTCTAGATGCTGGAAGTTCAG
The DNA here is from genome assembly GCF_902729225.1 of Pteropus medius. NCBI lineage: Eukaryota > Metazoa > Chordata > Mammalia > Chiroptera > Pteropodidae > Pteropus > Pteropus medius. Next base: position 1,546,675 of record NW_024342648.1, on the reverse strand, counting down.
CGGCGAACAAAACAGACAAAAATTCCTGCCCTCGTGGAGCTTACATTCCAATGGGGGACTAACAGAGAAGCGAAAGAAAAGAAAAACGCAGATATTAGTCGGTGAGAAGTGGAAAGAATAAAACTCAGGCAGAGAAGAGACAGAGGGTTGTGTCACGACTCTCAGAAGACTGAACAGGGAAGGCCTTACTGAGAAAAAAACCTGGAGGGTTCAATTTCTTCTATCTCCAGCACATAGCATATACTGTTAGTTTTAGTAAGCACTCAAATACTTGTTGTGTCAATGAATTAAAAATCATCTGCCACCAGAAAATGTACAATGCACCGTACTCTTCATAATTTAGAACCATTTTTTTTTTAACCAGAAATGGTTTTCAGAACTTTTCCCTCCTTGTCACACAGAAACATTTCCATCGAAGAATCATCTTACCGTCTATGAAACTTCTATCCAGGAAGTTGTGTAAAGTGAATAAAGAATTTCTAGATGCAAGATGACGGATAAAACGCTGTCAAACAAATGTGCCAAATTCAAAAATTAATTTCTGTCCACAAATAGAATTCACTAACGATTTTGTCATTTCGAATGGATATTTAACATGATTCTAACCTAGAGCTTCTAAGTAATTCAAGAGCATAAGGTAAGCACGATCATATCCTAGGCGACGCAACATAAGGACCTGCAGAGTTGTCCTCTGTTTATACACTTCTCGAATAAACAAGGGGTTAAACATTAAAGCTCATGTGAATATACACCCTTTCCCCCTAAGACTTTCTGTATAGTCATTCCTCATTTTTCATTTTGAGAACATGTAATTAATTAATTAATTGATTAATCTGGGGAGGGTGAAGTGGATAAAGGGGATCAAATATATGGTAGCTGAAAGAAACTGGACTTTGGGTGGTAAACACATAATAGAATATACAGATGTCAAATTATAATGTACACTTGAAAATTATATAATTGTATTAACCAATGTTACCCCGATAAACTTAATTAAAAAAATAAAAATAAAAATAAATAAAAAAATAAAAAGTAACAAATATTAATTATTTTAATTAATAGTAAATTACTAAATTTAATTTACAGAAAAATAAAAAGAATAGTTTCATACGTCTGTGTACCCCACTACCCAGAACTGACAACTGCTAACTTTTTGACACATGCTTTGCTTCATGCTTATTTTTAAAATAAAAGGGATAAAGTATTACAGATAAAGTTAAAAGTACCCTTTGCCCCACCCTTAAGTTCCATTTTAACATGCTATCTTTAAAGACTATTTTCTTTATAGCTTCCTATATGTTTGTTCCATGGAAAAATATTAATTGTGCATCTTTAAAATTTATATACATGATATTGTAGTCTATCGCTCTGCAACTTGCTTCCTCTATTCGCATTTTTTTTTTGAGATCTACCCTTGTTGGAATATATCCCATCGAATGTTTTTATAGTATTTCATCATATAAACATTCCTCATTTTAGTTATGGTTCCTACTGATGGAAATGTAGGTAATTTTTACTTTCTAAATATTAGAAATATGCTATGAGTAGTGGATGTACTGGGTCACTGGCCGGGCATTTTCAATTTTACTAAACATGTCTCGATGCTCTCCTTGGACAGGGATAAAGTGCAACAACTAATATTTCATGTCGTCCACCGGTATGTCAGTTCCTATGTCCTCAAGGTGTTCGCAACTCTTGATACTGTCGTGCATTTTAAATGTTGCTTATCTGAGCAGGTTCTCAGATGGTCATCAGCCATTCTGATGTCCTTTTCTGTGAATTCTCTGTTCGTGTCTTTTATTCCATTGCACTGCCTTTTTCTTACTAATAATTTATTCTGAATGTTAATCTTTTGTCTGCCATACACAAACTCTTATTCCAACTTTAAGGTATCTTCTCTACTCAGGTGTTATAAGCATATTCTCCTACATTTTCTTCAATTTTAAAATCTAGTTGTTTGCATTTATAGATATTTCAATCACGTGGAATTTATTTTTGTATATGGGGTAGGATAAAGATCTCATTCTATTTTTTTCATAGGGATGCTATCTGTACCAGAGGCTTTATTTTAAATTCCATACTTGCCCCCACATTTTCAGTGCCACCAAGCTGAATATATACACACATATATTCTAAAAATAGAATATATACACACATATATTCTATTTTTAGAATATATGTGTGTATATATTCTAAAAATAAAATATATGTGTGTATATATTCTATTTTACACGCATATATTCTGTTTTTACAAATACCATACTGTGTGATTACTGTTGCTTAATAATAAATTTCAAAATCCGGTCAATCTCTAAATCTTAATTTTTTAATGCAAAGCTTACTGAGACAAAATGTTAATTTGAAGCACAAAATGATAAGTAATTTAATGTTGCAGAGCATTTCAGTTCTGTAAAATATAGAGTGTTTGTGTGCGGGGAGAGTTGGACAGGTGATGACAATGCGCTCAGATATCCAGTTTTTCTTAGTAAAGTAAAGCAGTTACGCAGCAATAGTTTTGAGGGCTTTCTTTTTTTTTTTTTGGTCTAAATCGTCTAAAGAATTGAGTGTAATATCCACTCTATTACCCAGTGGCTAAAATAGAATATCTCAAAGACTGGTCACAAAGATACACTCATATGTAAAACTGGAAAAATCAGGTTTTTTTAATACCCATAGCTATTCACTTCTCCCATGTGTCACAATTTTAAGTAAAAGGTGGTAAACCTTTGCCAAACCAAGAACACTTTGTAATTGTCTACTGACAGTCTTTTGTATTAAAAGGAAGGAAATGACTACCATGTGACTGTACGCCATGCTCACCTCATTTCCATAAACCATCAGGTGATGCACAGTAATCAGGGCTTTGAACACCACCACCCAGCTTCCGTTCCCAGTTTTCTCAAAAAGAACATCAGCCAGGTGTTTAACACTCCTATTTGTTTCGTTTATGTACCGTGTTAGATCTAAATCAGAGACAGGGACAAGCATTAAAATGCAGACTGAGAAATAATTTTCAAAATCAAAATTGGTAACTTTAAATACGGATGTAATCAAATCTCAGAGACATGACAAAGAAAATAATCCAAAATATTTTCTTTATTACAAGTATTACCATTCGTAATGCTATATGTCACATGATATTTAATGCCTGCCCACCTTATTGTTCTGTATACTTGATGAGGGAAGGTACTGTGCCCATTTTGCTCACTACTGTCTCCCCAAAATGCAGCACAGTAGTTGGCACATAACAGGTTACGGTAACTACTTGTTAAACGAATAGGACCCAAGAGGTAAGTAACATATCCAAGGACATACGGGTACTTAAGTGGCAGGGCTAGAATTTGAAATAATATTTATTTGGCCCTGGAGACCAAGATATTAATCATTATGTCCTATTGCCTCCCTCAAGAAAAGTGTCATGCCATGAAGGTTCAGTCAGGAGCTTTCCTTGTGAGGTGACCCCACGTCTGCTCCTTCTTCGTCCACTTCCTCATAGCCTTGTACCTGATTTACTGCAACAGCTTTTCAATTTCCTGCCTCAGGGTTATGACCATTCATCGATTTACTTCACCCAGCCCCTCAAAAGCTAGCTTACATCATTTCATTTTCCCGTTCAAGAACATGCAGTAATTACGTACTGTTTATCAGTTCAAAATCTTTTTTTTGTTCTTTTCAAAACTATAAATCATCCTTATAAAACTTCATCACTAGCATTTTTCATTAATCAGCATCTTCACATGTATAGGCGGTGTGATAAGTACTGAAGAGAGGGCATAACAAATATACTAGTGGGTTGCAGCAACAGGCTGACCCTAACTGTATACCCAGATTCATTTATTCAACAAGTATATGTATTCATGCCAATACCTAATGCATGCCATTGCCATGCCAAATTTAAGGTTATGAAGAATGAGATCTTTCATAGTTATTTATCTCTAAGTCTGCTCTATTCCTTTTTCTGTAAAATTTTGTTTCTGCTTTCAGCCTTTAAACTGAACCTTTAAGTTCTAACAGCACTGACTCAATTGCCTCCCCCTTTGGTTACAAGCATCGCTCATGCAAATAAGTACTGCCTCTCCTTTGGGTCCTAATAAACCAATTCTGGCACATATTATTACATAACAATCCAGGGCTGGATAACATACACTGCACCAGAGTCTAGCATGGAGCCTGCCTGTAATAATGTTCAGCAAATTTTCAAAAACTACATAAAAAGGAAACTAATCTGTTTAACTTAGCGAACTGTTAGTTGTTCTAATATATGCACACCGTCACAATGATATGAAGATAAAACTTCAGAAGGCAAAAATATATAAAGTCAATTGATGGTTTTAAGGCAAAACACAAAAATAAAGAGGTGATCAAAAGAGAGTCAGCTGTGAAGGTTTCAGTAGCTGTAGGATTTCCATATATTGACAATAGCAGGTATTATATATAAAGTCATTGCTCACCGTGAACTCAAACGACAGGGAGTGGGGAGATCTGGGAGTCTATTCTGTCTTTGAGCAAAAGCTGACTTTAAGAATCAAAAATCTTTGCCCTCGAAACGTACATAGGAGCACCGGAAATGTTGCTGTGGGCCTCTAACGCCTATTCGTGGCCCTTAGGGCAGGACTGCTTATGGATAGATCTGCTCAGTAGACTTTATCTTTCCTATATTTCAGAAGACTCGCTGAATGTCTTATTTATACGGGGGCTGAGGTGACTTTGGAATTAAGACCCTTCTCAGGAGCCTGAGGTGTTATTTCACTACCTCTGTGTCCTAAGTTATTTGAATAAGTTATAAATAGTTTGGAATTTAAGAGTCCAGTAGTTCTCTTTTAGAATCGAAGTTTTCTGGACGTGAGAATTCCATCTCCCCGCCCCCGCAGCGCAGAGGAGGGCTCGAGGGCTCGGGGGTGGGGTGGGGGGTGGGGCACTTGCCAAACACTGATCACATGAGGCTATGCGCCCCAGGCCACCTACTCACCGGCTAGATGTTTCGACTCTGGTTCTGCACGCTCGTCGGTGGTGGCCCCGATGGCAGCCTTGGACACAGATGACCCCATGGATGCGTCGTAGACCGCTGACCACGAGGGTGATGGCTGTGGATTCTCGACCCTCCCGTTCGGGACCAGTGGACTGAGCAAGAGACCAGCACCCGTGGTGACAGACGGGGAGCCCGAGGTGACAGAAGCAAGCCCTGGCCTTTCAGGTAGCTTTTACCAGTTGACCTGTTCCCGCAGCCTGACGCAGACGTGCAGCATTGTGAGGTAGTACTTGAAGTGGTGAGGCGCAGGGGTTGTGCATGAATGCTGGGAAAAGATGGCTGCGGGTCTGGGAACAGGGTCCTGAGGGCAGGATCTGGCTTTGAGTTGAGCACCTCCTCAGGGGCGAAGGCGGACCCTTTGTGTAGAAAACAATAACAAACCGTCCAATGAACACAGTGTGTGAGGGAGATGCTGGGGGAGGTCCACGAAGGGTCTGACTGTACTCAGATCTTGGGAAGTTAAGTGGTTCTATGATGTTCTTAGGAAAACTTTAGTGTGCCTTGTTAGGTGAGGCTTCCTTCACACATGATGGGGGCTGTATCCTGCTTGAGGCCATGTCCCCTTACCCTCATTCTACATCAGATACTGAAGTCCATACAGTCCTTTAATAGTATTCCTTTATTATTCTTTTAATACCTCTGGAATCTGTACTGATGTCACCTATCCTTCCTGATCTTGCTAATGTGTAGGTCCATTTTTTTTTTTTGTATCTTGGCAGGTCTGGCTAGAGACCAGTTTTATTGATCTCAATGAACCATCTTCAGGTTTCATTGATTTTTCTCTATATTGTTATCTATTTCGTTGATTTCTGCTATCTTTATCGTTCCCTGCCTCTTACTTGCTTTCACTTCTCTTGCTCTTTATTATCAGGTTGAAGGTAGGTTAGCTTGCTTGAGGTTCTTCTTAATAATATAAGTATTAAGTGCTGCTTTTTTTTAGAATTAAGTGCTGCTTTTGTTGTCAAAGAACACATCTCATGGTTTCAGTCTATTAAAATTTGTTATTTTACGGCATAGAATATGCTCTATTAAGGTCAATGTTCTATATACCTATGAAAAGATGCATTTTTTTATTGTTGGGTACATATTCCAATTAAATGTGTATTACAGTTATTGATATTGTATCACAGGTGACTGAGCTTCCCTTCATTTTCATTTTGATCGCCTTATTCCCCCTCCACTTCAGATCGGACAGTTTCTTTTGCTATATCTTCACATTCATTGATGTTTTCTTCTGCAGAATCTCATTGTCTTCAGTTAATCCTATCCAGGACAGGTTGCATTTCTAATGTTGTAGTTTTCATAATTACAACTTTATATCTTTCATTGCTCTCCTCATTATATACACATTTTCCTTTAAACCCTTAAGGATATTCCTATTACATATAATAGTTATTTTAAAATACTGTTCTGTTAATTCCTTCACTTTGACAATTCTGGCTCTGTTTCTATTGGCATTTTCTTGTGTATGGGTTACATTTTTCTGCTTCTTTCTGCAACTAGGAATTTTTTATGCATGCCAAATATTGTAAACTTTAATTTGTTGAGTGTCGTATTTACATGTGTTCCTAAAGTTTAAAGAATGTTTATATTTTTTATTTTTATATTTTTTATGCTTCAAGTACAGTTGATATTCAATATTTTATTAGTTTCGGGTGTACATCACGGTGGTTAGATATTTATATAATTTATCGGAGTGATCCCCCCAAATAAATCTAGTACCCATCTGGCGCCATACATAGTTATTACAATATTATTGATTATATTCCCTATGCTGTACTTTCCATCCCCATAACTATTTTTATAATCAGTAATTTGTACTTCTTAATCCCTTTCACATTTTTCGGCCCAACCCCCCTTCCATCTGGCAACAATCAGTTTGTTCTCCATCAACGTTGATTTCTGTTTTGTTTGTTCATTTATTTTGTTTTCTAGATACTACGTATGAATGAAATCTTTATTGTATTTGTCTTTCTCTGTCTGACTTATTTCACTTAGTGTAATACCCTCTAGGTCCATCCATGTCTCAAATGGCAAGATTTCATTCTTTTTTATGGCTGAATAATATTCCATTATATATATTGATGGACACTTAGGTTGCTTCCATATCTTGGCTATGAACATAGGGATGCACATATCTTTTCAAATTAGTGTTTTGGATTTCTTCAGAATTGGAATCGCTGAGTCATAAGGTAGTTCTATTTTTAATTTTTTGAGGAACCTCCAGACTGTTTTTCACAGTGGCTGCACCCATTTGCTGTCCCACCAACAGTACACAGGGGTTCCCTTTTCTCCACATCCTCACCAACACTTGTTTGTTTCTTGAATTATTAGTGACAGTCATTCTAATATGTGTGAAGTAATAGCTCATTGTGCTTTTGATTTCCATTTCTCTGATTATTAGGGATGTTAAGAACCTTTTGATATACCTGTTGGTCATGCAAGGACCTTGCCAGCTTACAATCCCTTATTTGTATGTCTTCTTTGGAAAAATGTTTATTCAGGTCCTTCGCCTGTTTTTTAATTAGAATATTGAGTAGAAGGAGTTCCTTATATATTTTGGATACTAACCTCTTATTAGATGTGTGGTTTGCTAATAATTTCTCACATTCCATAGGTTGCTTTTTCATTCTGTTGTTGGTTTCAGTAACTGCGCAGGGGCTTATTAGTTTGTAGTCCCACTTGTTTATTTTTGTTTTTGTTGTCTGTGCTTTTGGTTTCATATTAAAAAAAAAACATATTACCAAGACCAATGTCAAGGAGCTTTTTCTCCGTGTTTTCTTGTAGGAGTTTAATGGTTTCGGGTTTTACATTTAAGTCTTTAATACACTTGAAATTAATTTTATGTATGGTGTAAGATAAGAGCCCCTTTTTATTCTTTTGAATATAAATATCTAGTTTTCTCAATACCATTTATTGAAAAGACTATCCTTTCCCCATTGTGTATTATTGGTGACCTTGTCAAAGATTAGCTAACCGTGTGTGGGTTTATTCCTGGGCTATTTTCTTTTTTTTTTTAAGGCAAGGTAACCCTTGGTTGACCTCACATATCGCAAGGACCCTGTCAGCTTACAATCCCTTATTTTTTATTTTTTATTTATTTCTTACATCTACAGCACCTGGTCTTCCTAGGTGGTCTCCCATCCAAATACTAACCAGGCCCAACCCTGCTTAGCTTCCGAGATCAGACGGCATCGGGCTCGTTCAGGGTGGCATGGCCATAGACCTGGGCTCTCTATTTTATTCCATCTGTCTATATGTCTATTTTTACGCCAGTATCATAGTGTTTTGATAACTATAGTTTTTTAATAAGATTTGAAATCAGTCAGGAAGCCTCCAGATTTGTTCTTCTTACTCAGGATTGCTTTGGCTACATGGGGGTCTTTTATGGTTCCATATGGATTTTAGGATTGTTTTTTCTGTTTCTGTAAAAAATGCCATTGGAATTTTAATAGGGATTGCATTGAATCTGTAGATCACTTTAGGTAGTATGGACATTTTAGCAATATTCTTCCAATCCAGGATATGTTTCCATTTGTTTGTGTCTCTTCAAATTCTTTCATCAATATCTTACAGTTTCTATTGTATAGATTTTTCACCTCCTTGGTTTAATTCATTCTTATTTTATTCTTTTTGATGCTATTGTAAATGTAATTGTTTTCTTAGCTTCATTTTCAGATTGTTCATGTATGTAGATATAAAACTAGGTTTTTGTCCATTGTTCAGGGTTTTCTATATGTAAGATTATTTCATATGAAAATGATATAGTTTTATATCTTCTTTTCAATTTAAGTGGCTTTTATTTCTTTTTTCTTTTTTCTTTCTTACTTTTCTTTTCCTAATTACCCTGGCTAGAACCTTCAGTTCAATATTGAATAGAAGTGGCAGAAATGGATATCCTTATCTTGTTCCTGATCTTATGCAGAAAGCAATCTTTCACCATTAAGTGTGTTAGCTGTGGATTATTCCTGTGACTTTTATGAGGTTGAGGAAGTTCCTTTTTCTTCCTGGTTTGTCGAGTGTTTTCATCATGAAAGGGTGTTAGATTTATAAGCAACTATTTAAAATGATAATTATGAAGCATAGACAACATGTAAAATTTTAAAGATTATGTCAAATGAAGAAAATCCTAATGCAAAACTGTAAGATGTATTAATACTAGAACTGGATAAAAATACAAATAAAGAGAAAAAAAGGAATAGCATAAGTGATAATTTTATTATAATGATGGTATTATAGAAGAGTCTCCCTTTGTATTTTTCAAGTTTTCTTTATTATATTATTTTCTGTGATTTTTTAAAACTGGACTTTTTTTGTTTTGTTTTGTTTTGTTTTGTCTTGTGCAAGAATACATGCTCGTTGTAGAAATTCAAAAAGCAGTTTACAGGAGATTTCAAACTGAAGAGTAAGACTCTTTTTCTCTAGCCTCAAACTCAATCACCAAAGATAATTAGCCAGTAATCATTTTATCATGTAGCCTTCCAGGCATTACATAGACATGTATATATAGGTTACTTTAAATTCCTTTTTTTTCTCTTCACTGCAAGTTTTGTCCAGACTCTAAGAGGAGTATTTTTCTTTTGTTTTAACAAAAAGAGATACTACATCTCATCCCCTCATTTAAGAGCGTAGGGAGTACAAGGCAGAGTCTTCTCTTTTTTTTCATTTTTTACGAACGGCTTTGTTGAAAAATAATTTGCTTGCGAGTCACCCATTGAAAGTGGACAATTCAGTGTGTTTTAGTATAGTCACAGAGTTGTGCAAGCATCGCCACAGTCACCTTTAAAATGTTTTCATCACCTCCAAAAGAAACCCGATATCTTTTTGCTGTCATCCCTCTACCCCCTTCCCTCCAGCCCCTGGCAACCACTAATCTACTTTCTGTCTTTATGGATATCCCTGCTGTGGACATTTCATATAAATGGAATCCTACAGTATGTGTCTTTTCGTGTCTACTTTCTTTCACTTAGCATAATGTTTTCGAGGTTCATCCATGGTGCAGCAAGTATCGGCAATTCCCTCTCTTTTTCTAACTGAATAATATTCCATTATGTGGATAAACCACATTTTGTTTATCCATTACATTTTATGGACATTTGAGTTGTTTCCACCTTTTGGCTATTGTGAGTAGTTCTGTCATGAGCATTCACGTATAACTTTTTGTTTGAAACTGTCTTCAGTTCTGTGGGATATAGACCTAGGAGTTGCTGGTTCTTCTGGCGATATTCTATGCTTAATTTTTGGAGGAACCACCAGATTATTGTCCAAATCGGCTATACCACTTTACATGCCCACCAGCAACGTACAGGGGTTCCAATATCTCCACATGCTCACCAACACTTGTAATTAACATACCTTTTTATTCTAGTGGGTGTGAAGTGGTATCTCATGGTTTTGATTTACATTTTCCCATTGACTAATGATGGCAAGCATCTTTTCATGTGCTTATTGACAGCGTGTATATCTTCAATGGAGAAATGTCTATTCAGATCCTTTGTCCATTTATAATGGTTGTGTGTGTGTGTGTGTGTGTGTGTGTGTGTGTGAGCATGTGAAAGAAAGAAAGAGAAGAGGGAGAGAGAGAGAGTGGAGAGTGGAAGGGCGAGGAGAGTGAATGGGTTGTCAAAGTTCTTTATATATTCTGGATACTAGACTCTTATTTATATGTTTTGCAAATATTTTCTTTCACTCTCTGGGTTGTATTTTCACTTTTCAATAATGTCATTTGATGCACAAAACGTTTTAATTTTCACGAAACCCAATTTATCTATATATTTTTTTTATTGCTTGTGCTTTTGGTAACATGTCAAAGAATTCATTGCCCAAACCAAGGCCATGAAGATTTACTGCTATGTTGTCTTCTAAGGTTTTTATTGTTTTAGTTCTTACATTTAAGTCTTTGATAAATTTTGAATTAATATTTGAATATGGTGTGGAATAGGGGTCCGGCTTCAATCTATTGCATGTAGATATCCAATTGTACAATCTTCAGTTGAAAAGACTATTCTTTTCCTACTCAATAGTCTTGGCACCGTTGTTGATAATAAGTTGACCACGGATGTGTGGGTTTATTTCCGGACTCCCAATTCTATTCCAATGAGCTATATGTCTGTCCTTCTCACGGTAGCAAATTATCTTAATGACCATTGCATTGTATAAGTTCTGAAATCGGGAACTGTGTTCCTCCCGGTTTGTTCTTTTTCAAGATTGTTCTGGCTTTCACCTCAATCTCTACCATTTTTGACAAGTGCTTGTAAACTTGAACTTCACACATTGTTGCAAATAAAATTGGCTCCCCTGGTGAGAGTTTAGGAGCTAAGTGTTTTACAGCCTCTTTCTCCCCCTGGGCAAAATCTCTGAGCCGGGCCTCTTGACCTGAGAATAGGGACAATGGCAAGTTTCTGAATGACACTCTCGCTCTAGTTCAAAGGATCAGTGGGTGAGGGGCAGTAGCCTAAGGTCCGTTCATGGCATGAAAGCACCATTTCCTGAGCCAGGGCATGGGCCATCCAGGACCTAGTATTCTCAGGGGACCATGCCTAAGTATAGAGCCTCCATCTCATGAGTGAAGGCTAGATGAGAGAAGGGAGTCCCTGACTCTCAACTGCATTTGCCTGGGACTCGGCCCCAGCAACAGATAGCGGGGGGCAGGATGAGAAGGTTGATGTCCTGCTCCTTCTGGGAAGAAAGCCTTGGAACTGGGAGCGGGGAGGTCGGGGGGAGCCCCTGTGTTCTCAGCTACACCGATCTTCAGTGGAACCTCCTCCTGGCTAAGCTGGGGTTAGGGAAAGAGGGAGCAGTTCTCAGTTCGAATACTAGAGATTCTTATCCGATTTTTATAGATTTTCTTGAATAGATATTTTTTGACTTGCTCTTTGCCCTCGAGATTACTTCCAGAGCCTTTAATTTCTTTTTAAAAATAATTTTCACTAGTTTCACTGGGAAGTGGGTCTACAGACCTGGTCACACTGTCAAGCTGGAAGTTACTTGAAATTTCTTCTCTTAAAGTTGCTGAAGTAAAGGTAAAGGAAGGAGAGATTTGGGGCAGGCTGCAGAGTTACTCATGCCAGTAGTCACTGCTTTGACTTTACTCTGGGCTTTAAGTGGCCTTTTGGCAGCCACGACAAATGAACATTTAATGATGGCTAAGGCACCAGTGAGATAGGTAGCTTGTTTCAGTCCTACTTCCTGCTGCTTAACTTCCAAATGTGTATCAACGGGTAGCAGCATCTGCTATGGGATCCCAGGAAGTCCCTTTATATTCTCTCAGACCACTGAGCCCCTGGGCATGTAGGACAAGGGGGTGACCCCTTCTCTCTCTGCCATCACGCAACACTTAGGTGAGAGCTATGCTACCAGATCCTAGGGAGTCCATCTTATCCCTTAACCTGACCCTGTTTATCTTTGAAAAGGGCATTGTCACTTGACCAGTCCCATGCTGAGCACCAAATTTGTCAAGCACAAGCACAAGCCTGACAGGTTTGGCTGGTTAAGCCACACAAACTCTTGGAAGATTCAGTTTATTACTTACATAGTCAGCAAAGGTCTCAGCTCCCTGCGGTCTTTGTCCCGTACACTGAAATGGACAAAAAAATGAAATGAAAGGGGCTGGATGACTGCGTCGCGAGTTGTGACAGCCCCCGTTGCTGAGGGGGCCCTGCTAGACTGCAGCTCAGCAGTTTTATCGTCGACATCTACACGCTGAAAGGGCTAAGCCAGCGAGTGTTCCTTTCACCGCATCAGAACCCAGGAGGCAATGAGAAGCTGCCTCCCGATGGCCTCCCAGGGCAGGTGGGGAGGTGGGTAGCAGAAGGCCTCTGAGCAGTTCTTTATAGGCCTCCATCCTCTCGTGTAACAGGAGGGCCTCGGGCTGTTCTGCGAACACTCAGATTAGATGTAGTTCAAGACTGCCTGTGTGGCATATGTGGATACCATATGGGCACCAGGGCACCATGGCAGAGCCTTACCCTATACACGTATCCCTCCAAATTAGGGAATGCAACGCCACGATCCAGTCCAAAGACCCCATTCAGATAATGCAACTGTCCCAACAATTTCTTTTTTCTTTTCCGGTCCAGAATCCAATATAGGAACACATGTTGCACTTAGTTTTCCTGTCTTAAATCTCTTTCGGTCTGGAGAAACTCCTTGGCCTTTTCCTATTTTTCATGTCCTTGATAGTCAGACCTCCAACCATCAACATTAGTGTCCATTGGTGACTCTCAGCTGAACCAGCTACCGCTGTGATGATCACCCAAAGGCGATTTTCAAATGTCATCATTTCTTCTACATTTATTAGTTGGTTTCCACTTAAACAAGTTTCCTTCCTCCCCATCTGCGTATTTATTTTTACCTGTGTGGATTCAGATTCTTATTCAAAGCGTTATAATACTTTACTCTCATTATTGTGATGTTTGAATTGTCCCATATTTGGCCAATGGGAACCCCTTTCAGGCTGGCCCCATTTTCTTAACTTTATGGCTCAAAAAGATGGGCTTAGCTTATCTCATACTTTCTGCCCCAGTCCTGGAACCAGCCATTTCTCACCAGGGCCCCTAGTTACCTTTAGTAAAGCATAGTATTTGAGAACCAATAATTGGGTGTTACATGTGCTCATAAATACTAGGGTATCACTTCTTCTAGTGTCTTTTACTGGACAGAGAGAGGAAATATATGCACGTATATGTGCATGTGTGCACATATGTATGCATGCATGTATGTGCGTACACACATCTGTATCTGCACACATATAATTTTTTTTCCCTTGGAAAAAAGTTCATGTTAATACTTCCAATTTCCATCTAACACCATGAGGTTCATTTGAGCCTTTCCCCTTTTCATGTTTGTAAATTATTTCTCCAACACTGAGAAACCTAGTTCCTCCTTTCCTCGATATATTTATTTGCTCAATTTACTTATTTGTTTAATATAACTGATGGCTGGCTGATGTGCCATTAAGACAGCCAAGCTGAAATATGTAGTTGATAGGTGGAAATGTAGGTGTAGAGTTCAGATGAAGGTCTGGATGAAGATCCAGGTTTATTTGTCAGCTGCATGTAGGTAGCAAAGATAGAGAAGCCTATAAATGAACTTGAGAACAGCCAGAGAAGAGAAAACCCAGAAAGGAGCAGAAAAGCAGAATCCAAGAGAGAGAGAGAGAGA
>NW_024342648.1:1500979-1532454 GCF_902729225.1 Pteropus medius | reverse complement strand
GAGAGAGAGAGAGAGAGAGATTGATTGATTTCAAAGAACAGTGGCCAATTGTGTCAGGACTGAGAGATTCATTGAGGACAGGAGAAGCATCTATCGACTTTCACTATGTGGACAGGTAACTGGTGCCTGGGAGGAGAGGTCTGAATGGAGCGATGTGGGCAGAGGTCGGAATGCAATGAGTTGAATGAATGAATGGGAGATGAGAAAACAAGGAGAGAACGCAAATGTGTATTGTTCTCATCGGAGTCTTGGCTGTGACTGAACAGAGAATCTGCTACCATGAGGGGATACAGGGTTGTGTGCACGATGCGACATATTGTGTAAAGTTAAGCCAGATTGATGCAGGTGGGAAATGAATGACACATCTTGTTCACATCACTGTTCCTTGTGGTATGAAGTGATGTTTAACACTTTTAAAGGCTGAACACTGAGCTAAAAGGAAGCTTGGTGGTCATCGACTCTAACCTTATAAACAAAGAAAATAAAGGCCAGAAAGGAAAACGGACATGTGCTCGAAGTTGGCCTGTAAAAATATTCAAATCTTTGTATTCCCCTCAGATTTTATCACTCTTTTCGTATTTCATCGGACGAATACCATAACTCCTAGCACCATATTTAGTACTTACTTTTTATTTTGCAATGATTACAGATTACAGGAAGTTGCAAAAATAGTACAGTGAGTCCTATGTACCCTTCGCCCAGGTTCCCCAGTAGTAAGATCTTGTATAAGTATAGTACAACTTCAAAACCATATTGAAAATGGTACAATACTCCTTACTAGACAGCAGACCTTATCCAGAGTCGTCGGATCTTACATGCATTCATTTGTGGGTGTGTGTAGGTCTGTGTAGTTTTAGCACAGATATGAATTCATTTAACTAATACCACAATCAAGATACAGAACTGTTCCATCAGCGTGGAGGAATTCCTTGTGTTATTCCCATTATGGTCATACATACCCCACACCCCTGCCAGTCCCCGACCCCTGGCTACCAATAATCTCTTCTTCATTTCTATAATTCTGTCATTTCCAGAATGTTATATAAATGCAATCATACGGTATATTACTTTTTGAGAATGGCTTTTTTATTCATCATGATACCCTTGAGGTCCATCCATCTTGTGTGTATCAATACTCTACTCCTTTGCATTGAACAGTAGCATTCCGTGCTATGGATGGTTGGTTTAATCACTCACTCAATTGCAGGACATCTGGGTTGCTTCCAGTTTTTGGCTATTACAAATAAAGCTGCTAAGGATATTTGTGTACAAGTTTCCCTGCCAACACAGGTTTTCATTCCTCTGTGATAAATGTCCAAGAGTTCAACTGCTGGGTCCTATGATATGTGTATGCTTAACTTCATTAAAACCTCCAGACTCTTCTCCTGAGTGGCTGTGTTGATCCACATTCCTATTGGCCATGCGTGTGAGATCCACTTGGTATGATCAACAGCATCTGGTATTTTCTATATATTTTCTTTAGCCAGTCTGAGAAGCAGTCATAAATCATCGTGGTTTGAATTTGCATTCTCTGATGACTAATGAGGTTGAACATCTTTTTCTGTGCTTACTTGCATTCCATAGCTCATCTTTAGTAAAATGTCAATTCATGTCTTTTGCTCATTTTCTAACTGGATTGTTTGTTTTACTGTTATATATTCTAGATTGATCAAATAGATGCTTTGCAAATAATTCTCTCAACAATTTCCTCCTCTTAAATTTTTTTCACAGAGCAAAAGTTCATTTTGATGAAGTCCAATATATCGACCTTTTCCTTTTAGGATTGTGCTTTTGGGGTGCAGGCCAAGAACTTGTTGCCTAGCCCGAGATCCTAAAGATTTTCCCATGATTTTGTTTCTAAAAGCTTTATGGTTTTACATGTTACATCTAAGTCCATGATTACATTTTTCAGTTAATTTTTGTATAAGACATACATTCTTACATCTAAATCCATGATTACATTTTTCAGTTAATTTTTGTATAAGGTGTGCAGTTTAGGTCAAAGTTCATTTTTTTGGCCTGTGGGTGTCTAATTAATCCAGCATCATTTGTTGAAGAGACTATCCTTCCTCCATTGAATTGCTTTTGTACCTTTGTCAAAATCAGTTGGGCATACGCAACACCGTCTTGATTACTCTAGCTTTATGAGAAGTCTTGAAGTCAGGTAATGTGAGTCCTCCGACTTTTTCTTCGAAATTGATTTAGCATTATTAATTTAACGCCAGGATGTTTTCATCTTTCCTATAGGGAAATAAAAGAATAGAAAACAGTGGCTGTGGGAAGTTAAGGAAAATACAGCATCTGTATTCCATATGACCTAGGGCAGTGCTTTTCAAACTTTAGTGTGCCTTAGAATCAGCTGGGGAGCTCATGACAATTTCTGGGTTCCACTCTCAGAGATGAAATTTGGCCTCCAAGTGATTCTAGTAGAGGTGGCTCTAGACTATGCTTTAAAATATGAAAAACAATAATCTAAAGAGAAACGAAAAACAAACCCAACCCTTTGTCACTGTTGTTGGGATTAGGGCTTCGTTTGTCTTCTTTCTTTCCGCCTCCCCCTAATTCCCACTTTAATTTCCAGTATGCAATAGGCTTGATTCTTCTCTGAAGGCTCACTTACCATTTGTGGCTACAAAAGGTTAGAACGATGCGACAGAACTTTTTAAAGTATGATTTTTGTTACATCCTAAATCCCAAATATTTCTGGAAAAACACATTTAGATTATAACGAGAGTTCCTAGGGAAATAGGATCGCTAAATACAGATTTGCTTCCGAGTCAAATATGGCAGAACTCATCTATTTGGTTAGAGAGGCACTCGCATAGATTTGACTTTGATAGGTATCTCGGGACACATATTTTAGAGATCAGAGAGGAGGACATTACTAAAACATTAAATACTCTCCTCCCTTTAGCTTATTGTAAGGAGTAAGTGTATCTGAAAAATGAAAATAAAGATTTCCAAGTCAAACAAGGGGAAAATAAACATTTAACATATACTCCCCAGACAGTTTATTACAAGTTGTCCTTGCCGATGTACCTTCCATAGCCTTAAAAAAAAAAAAAAACCCTTCTGTATTCTACTTAAATAATCTTGCATATGCTTTGTAGGCCAGTTACAGGGAAGATATCCTGTGTTTATTCTGTGCATAAAACTCATCCCCTGGGATATAAAGGGAGCTTCTCCATTGCCTGCCTATACATGGGGAGTGTGAATTTCCAGGCTACTGGAAAAATAAAATTTCTTTACCCCATTTTGTCTCCCACTTTATTCTAGAGAAGAAAGTTCTCGCATCAGCTCTTCCTTTTCTTGTTGCAACTCCTGCAGATGCTGCTGGTTTTGCTCCAGTCTGTCCTCCAACCACTGTAGGAGAGGCCCGCTGACCGCTGACATCTGGCTGCACAGATTCTTGGTAAACACTTCAATAGGAAAAACACAGATGAGAAAACATGCCAGCACCAACGGCCCCCCAACTGTGAGCACGGAGAGACGGGGTTGGAGGAGGAAGTAGGAAAAGTGCAGTAAGTTGGACCGGCAGACAGTTGTGTACGGCCGGCCAGAGGAAAGACAGAACGGCTGAGCGAAGATACCTATTCTGAGGCCATCGTGAACATCCCTGGATCCATAAGCCAGAGGGAAGCCTGGATAAGCAGACAGCAGAAAATGACCAGCTCTTTACTCCCTTCGGCAGAAGGGCAAGAGCTGCAGAAGGGTCTCCTTCCCCAGCCCTCGCCCTTCCCACAGTGCAAACGACCCTAACCTCCAAGACAGCCAGAACTCTGCCTTCTGCGACTGTTCTCCACAAGTCCAGTAGGAAAATCGCTTATCGAATGTTACGTACGAAATAAATACATTAATTCGACTCACCTGAAAGCTTCTCTTTGGAAATGAGGAAAGACCAGAGATGAAGAGTAAGGGACTCATCATCTCTCCTGCCTTACGAGGAATGTTCAGCTTCATGGTGAGGCAAGGATTCGATGGCAGTCTTTTTAAAACAAATTCCACCTAATGGAAATATCTTTCTCTCTCTCGTGGTACATGACTTATTGGAAATGACCACTGTAGTACTGTGGGAGATACCTTCCAAGGCGTATGTATATGCGTGTCTACGTGTGTGTCTGTGCCTCTGAATAAAAACTGTATGATTGTGGATATTACTCTTTTCCCACGTGACAAAATGCCATAGACATCTTTCTATGTCAATAAATATCTAGCGTTCCTTATTTTTCTTTAATATATTGTTTTAATTTTTCAATTACAGTGGGCACGAGATATTATATTAGTTTCAGGTGTACGACATAGTGATTAGACATTTATATAACTTATGAAGCGATCACCCCGATAAGTCTAGTTCCCACCCGACACCACACGTAGTTATTACAATATTATTGACTAGATTCCCTATGCTGTACTCTACATCCACGTGACTGTCTTATAACTACTAATTTGTACTTCTTCATCCCTTCTCTTTTTTCACCCACCCACCCACCCACCAACCCCATCCCAGGCAACCATCAAAATGTTCTCTGTATCAATGAGTTTGTTTCTGTTTTGTTTGTTTATTTTGTTCCTTAGATTCCACGTGTAAGTGAAATCATATGGCATTTGTCTTTCTCTGTCCGGCTTACTCCACTCGGCACAATAACCTCTAGGTCCATCCAGGCTGTTGCAGATGGCGAGACTTCACCTTTTTTATGGCCGAGTAATATTCCATCACATATAAGTACCACCTCTTCTTTATCCATTTGTGCACTGACGGACGCCCAGGTTGCCTCCATATCTTGACTGTCAATAATGCTGCAATGAACATACGTATTCTCATGTCCCTTTTAGGTAGTGTTCTGGGTTTCTTTGGGTAAACACTCAGAAGTGGGATCACTGGGTCCTTCTTTGACTCTTGTTATAGCCTCTGTTTTAAAGCCTGTTTTGTCTGGCATAAGTATTGCTCCCCAACTTTTGTTTGTTTCCATTTTCGTGAAATTTCTTTTTCCATTTCTTTACTGACAGCCGGTATATGCCTTTCGATCTGAAGAGAGTCTCTTGTAGGCAGTATACATAAGGGTCTTGTTTTCTTATCCATTCAGCCACCCTGTGTCTTTTGATTGGAGCATTTAATCCATTCTCATTTAAAGTAATTGTTGATAAATATATAGTTACTGCCATTTTACTGTTCATTTTTAAAAATAAATTTTTTATTTTTCAATGACAGTTGGCATACAGTATTATATTAGTTTTACATGTATTATTGTTCATATTTTTGATCCTTTTTTCTTCTTTTTCTTAAAGAAGTCCCTCCAACGTTTCCTGTAATACCGGCGTGGTGGTGATGAACTCCTTTAGCTTTTTCTTGTCTGGGAAGCTCTTTATCTGTCCTTCGATTCTAAATGACAGCCTTGCTGAGTAGAGTCATCTTGGTTGTAGCTCCTTGCTTTTCATCACTTTGAATATTTCTTGTCAGTCCCTCTGGCCTGCAAAGTTTCTGTTGAGAAATCAGCTGACAGTCTCATGGGAGCTCTCTTGTAGGTGACTAGCTGCCTGTCTCTTGCTGCTTTTAAGATTCTTTGTCTTTAACCTTTGCCATTTTAATTATGTTGTGTCTTGTTGCGGGCCTCTTTGGGGTCATCTTGTTTGCGACTCTCTGCGCTTCCTGGGCTTGAGTGTCTATTTGCTTCATCGGGTTAGGGAAGTCTTCCATCATTGTTTCTTCAGATAGGTTTTCAAATCCTTGCTCTCTCTCTTCTCCTGGCACCCCTATGATGCAAACGTTGGTATGCTTCATGTTGTCCCAGAGGCCCCTTAAAGTATCCTCATTCTTTTGGATTCCTTTTTTCATGTCGCAGTTCTATTGGGGTGTTTTCTGCTACCTTATCTTCGAAATCACTGATTCGATCCTCTGCTTCATCTAATCTGTTCATTCCTTCTAAGGTATTCATTTGACATATTGTATTCTTCATTTCTGACTAGTTCTTTTTATGTTTTCTATCTCCATTTTATGTTTTCTATCTCTTTGTTGAATTTCTCACTGAGATCATTGAGCATCCTTATCACAAGCGTTTTGAAAGCTGCATCTGGTAGATGGCTTTTCTCCATTTTGTTGAGTTCTTTTTCTGCAGCTTTGTTCTGTTCTTTCATATCAGACATGTTTGTCTCCCCAATTTAGCTGCCTTCCTGTGCTTGTTTCTGTGTATTAGGTAGGGCTGCTATATCTCCCAGTCTTAGTGGAGTGGCCTTATGGAGTATGTGGCCTGTGGGTCTCAGGGGCGCAATCTCCCTGGTCACCTGAGCAAATGTTCCATGTGTGTCCCTTGTGTGGGTTGTGTGTGCCCTCCTGTTGTAGTAGAGCCTTGGCTGCATGTCAGTGGGGGGGACTGACCCTCAGGCCACTGGCCGTGAGGATGGTGGAGGAGATGCTGTGCACGGCTTGACCCCAAGAGCAGGATTCGCTTTAGCGGGGCTCCGGTGCCTGCCCCGTCTGCCCTTCAGCTGTGTCACCCTCACATGTACCCAGTTGGTGCTCTGGCTTGGTCCAAAACCTGTGCCTGGCTTGGGGCTACCTGGCATGAGCCACCAAGCAATCTGCAGATGACTGACTGTCAACTTCGCTGGGCTTGGAGGTGCCTCGAGAGGCCAAGTCAGGAACTGAGGCCGGCTGGCGCTAGTGCCAGGCTTGGGGCTTCTTAGCAAGAGGTACATGGCATGCTGAGGCCAGATGCTGCTTGTCTGGGGTTTGTGAGCCTTTGAGAGATTTTAGGAAAGTCCACAGCAAGAGCCAAGACAGGCTGTTTGTATGGAAAAGCCACTGGAAGTGGCTCAGGTGGTATGCACGTTGGCGGGAGCGGGGGTCAGGATCTCAAGGAATCAACAAGGTGGAGTGACCACTGTTAGCCAGGTTGATGGAGACTCAAGTATGATGGTGCCCACCTGCATTTGCACGCTGGGTGGCGGAAGTGCCCAACAGAGGAACAGTGGCTTCCATCAGCACTTCTGTCTGGGAGGAAGCTGCCCCTCCGGCCCTCGTCCTAAAGCCAGAGAACTCAGTTCCTGCCCCTGTGTCCCTGGTGCCTTTCGAGCTGCTGGTCCAACACTGGAGCTCAGGGCGAGTGAGCCCATCAGCGGTGAGGCCATCCTCGGGCCCTTAAAGAGGAACGTGTGCAACTCCAGCCACCATCCGTCTCACTCAGCCACACTGTCCACTGCTTTTCACAGCCGGAACTTGTGGGGACCTCTCTTCCCCGCACTGAAAGCCGGGGCCCAAGAGCCTACTGTGGGGCCAGGACCCCTCGCTTCTCTGGGGGGACCTTGGCAGCTGAGAGATCCCTCTCGATTTTTAACTGCCACATGCGGGTGTGGGATCAGCCTTTTCCATGTCCCCGCCGCTCATACCAGCCTCAGGGGGGCTATTTCTGTATAGACTTCTGTTCAGCAGACTTCAGGCAATTCTCCATGGTTGTCCTGTAGTTTTGTTGTAATTTTGATTTGGTCATGAGAGGAGGCAGACATAGCATGTATCTGCGCCACTGTCTTGACTCCTGGCTTTCCTTATTATTAAGGGCCACACGATAGTCATCCATCAGAACGGACATACCAATTTAATAAATCTCCTATTGATAGGCATTTCAGTGGCATCCAATTTTTTGCTATTAGAAAGACTGCAATTAATACCCCTTTAAATTTATTTTTGCACACTTGTCCTCCAAATTTTTGACGGGTACATTTCTAGAAGTAGAATTGCTATATTCAGGTGCATGTACGTTTTTAAACTGTATTTTTATCCAGTATTTTCCACATTTTACCAAATTACACCAAATTACACCTCCAGGCACAGTATATGGGAGTGTTCACTTTTCCCATTCCTTCACGTACTTATCTCTCAAGTTAATCTTTGCCAAAAGAAAATGTGAAAAACCGATTATTTCATCTTAATCCATACCCCTTTTTAAAGATTACTATGAGCAATTTGACTTTTCTGTAGGGGTTTATCAAAGTTTTGAACTCTTACTTAGTCAGCCTTTTCTTTTGTGAGTCGAGGGTTTCAGATTAGGGCATTACCTCCCTAGAGTGTGAAAAATATCCTCCTATATTTTCTTTCTGTATTTTTTTCCTTTGAACATGAACTTTAGAGGGGTGTAATTTATAGACAATAAAAGGACCCCATTTCAAGTATACAGTTTGATGAGTTTTGACAGGTGCATACCCCCTTGTACCCACCCGCGCGGCCAAGGCATAGACCATTTGCATCAGCCCCGAGGCCCCTCTGCAGTTCTTTCTACAGTCAACGTCCTTCCACCTGTGGCCCCAGCAGCTACTAATGCACTTGCTGTCACCTTAGCTCAGTTTTGCCGATTCTTGAATGTCATATGAATGGAACTATAGAGCGTGACATTCCGTGCGGTGCTTCTTTCACTTGGCGTACCGCCCTTGGGATTCGCCCAGGTCATTCCTGCATCGGTACTTGGTGTTTTTGTTCCTGAGCAGAACTCTGTCGCGTGGATGGAGCACGTGTCTGCGTGTCCACCCACCCACTGACAGACACTGGGGCATCTCCACCCTGTGGCTACCATGAATCGTGCTGCCGTGAACATTGCTGTATGCGGTTTGGTTTGAATCCGTGTTTTCAACTCTTTGGGGTACACAGCTAGGAGAGACACTTCTGGAACATTTGTCATTATAATCGCTGAGCTCTCTCCCAAAGTGGCTGTACCGTATTAAATAGTAAAAGTTTCAATATACCTGGAATTTTTGTGTAGGGTGTTAGCGAGGAACCTTGTTTGCCCCAAAGCGCAAATAGAATGTACGTCCATGAAGGTTAAGATTGGCTCTTTTGTTCAGCACTGTACCCCAGTGCCTAGAAGACTGCCGGCTAAGAGTAGGCACTCAAATATTTCCTGAATGAATAAACTGACAAATGACTGCCTCGATACTATTTAGTGAATAATTCATCCTTTTTTTCTTGATTTGAAGTAACATCTTTCTTAAATTTAAATTCTTGCGGGCCCATTTCTGGGCTCTTTTCAGTCCACTTATGACTTAAATTACTGTGGCTTTACAGTATTGCTACGTGTTATTTATTACCAACTTTTAACTCTTTGTCACCTTTTACCTCCAGATAGAAACGATAGGACGGATACGCCGCGCCATCTCTCTGTTCTCTTCCCCTCAAAGTAATTTCCTGTAACACTTGAAAGCTTCCTCTTTTTCCTCACTGCTGACTTTGCTAGACACTGGGGGAGACTGCACAGAATGGCCTGGGAGTCAAGGTTAGAGAGGAAATGTGGGCGGGAAGGTGTGTATCGTGGGGAAAGCCATTTTGTATGTTGTGTCGAGCTTGCTGTCTCTTGGACTTGTATAGGAATCCCTGCTGTATTTATTGACGTGAAACAAATTTTTCCCTCATGCCCTCCCTTTTTTCTGTCTGTCTGTCTGTCTGTCTGTGTGTCCTTCTCTTTCAACCACCACGACAGGCTAGTATCGGTGTGCTAGAACCAGCTTAGAGCAGCTCACAAGAGCCAGGTGTTGAAATTTCCAGAAGTATGCGACGTGAAATCGGCCATGGGAGGGGCGTCATACTACAGAAACTGTCAAACACAGCCATCAGGGTCCTCCCTCTTCCCTGGGGACCGGCTGTTAAACGGGCACCAGCCCACCACTGAGCAGGCTGTAGTAAAACCTGTTCCTGTGTCCCCTCCAGTCTTACTCTCGGTAGCATTTATATTATTTGGGGGTTCACTGTGTTCCACAGAAAAGTTGGGAGCAGGATTCATCGAAGGCAAAGCTCTTGGGAAAGGGAACTTGAGGAGAACTTGTACCCATCACTTCGATCGCTTAAACTAAATCCGCTTCTATCAGCTAAGTATTTCAGAGGTCAGTGCTCATACTCGAGAAAAAGAAAATCTTACCTGAGCCATTATGGATCTTGGTGACCGAGTCCAGATGTGTAAGGCTGAAGGGGTAAAACAGTGTAAGTTAGTAACAAAGCAGCGGCGAAGAGAAAACGAGGTGATCACAGACTACGAGACGAAATGATAAAGTGTACCAGGCCTCTGCCATCTGGATCAGACGAACAGGTATAATTTAAATTCCTGGTATTGCTAAACTTTTCGTGCTTTCTGAGAAGTGATTTTATTTGGAACTTCGAGGTAATTTAAAGAGAGAAATTTTAAAGTTTTTAGAAAAGCACTGTCTCTCTGAAGTCTTCACATAGTCTTCACGTATTGGGCACGACCCAGTGCCTGGCAATAGGGCTACTAAGATACTGTAGTTTACTTTTTTTACAACCAAAAAAGTGTCTTTGCCCCTGAAGGATCCAAAGTGAGAAACACACGTTAACGACATTGTCATACAGTGTGCGACATGACTGGAGACCACTATACAGCGTTCTCACAGACAGGTGGAAGGAAAGCGGGCTCGAGACTTGAGCTGCTGAAGAAGAAAGGACCGAAGAGCAGACGGGACTGGGCCCTGGAAGTGGAGGGCAGGGGCGAGGAAGGTGCCCACCTGTGGATCCTCCTATACGCGTCCTGCTCCTCTTGGCACAGGATCTTGGGCAGCTCGACTGCTGATTCGAGGCACACTTTCCCAATGGTGACATGAGGCACAATATGGATGGGGATTTCGATCCTCTCATACCTGCAAGACAATCGCTTCGGGTCAGTGCTTTTGTCTGTTTGTTTCCAGCTTCATTGAGGTATAAGTGAGAAATAGGAATTATTTCTCACTTATACTTAATTATTTATAATCAAGGTTTACAAATTGATATTTTGGTGTCTACTCAGGGTGAAATGATCACCGCACTCAAGCTAATTAACACAGCCACCACCTCACCGTCATTCCTTTTTTCTTTCTGTGGTGAGAACACTTAAGATTTACTTTCTTACAAAATTTCAAGTATATACTACGGTACTGTTAACTGGTCACCACGTAGTACATTTGACCTCCTGAACTCATTCACCCCGAAACTTTGTGCCCTTTGACTAGCACTTCCTCATTTTCTCCTCCACCCTCCACCCCTGGCAACCACCACCCCACTCTGCTTCTATGAGTCTGACTATTTTAGATTTCACATATAAGTGAGACTATTCAGTATTTATCTTTCTGTGTCTGGCTTATTTCTCATTCCATAATGTCCTCCGGGTTCATCCATGTTGCTGAAAATGGTATGTATACACATATACATATACACATCCCGCATTTTCTTTATCCGCCTGTCCACTGACGGGCATTTAGCTTGTTTTAGTATCTTAGCTATTATGAATTATGCTGCGACGAACATGGGACTGCTGATACCATTATGACATCCAGATTTCGTTTTCTTTGGATATATACCAAGAAATGGCTCAGTTTTTAAGGCTGAGTTGTCATAATCAGAAGTTTTCTATAGTTTAATAGAAATTTATGGATACGGCGTGCTTCAAAGGTTAAACATTCCTATAATTCATTTAGTAGCTCAAGTTCAAAGTGGAAAGAGTTCAAATTGAGTTCATCTGGGGAGCAAATTAGAAGGACATTTGCAGGGTCGATATACCTCTAGTGTCGTAGAAAATCTGAGGCTACTTCTGTAAACTTAACAGAAGCCTGGGGAGCCCACGATCCGGATGCTTGCTCCTCAGACAAGAGCAAGAGCTAACTAACACTTTTCAGCCAAGGCATTGCCAGTGAGGTTGAATACATTGATCACAAAGCCTGGGGAAGAGGAACGGCCGACTCTCCCATGACTCCATGAGATTCATTATGTGGGTGGAATCACTCATGGAAACGCTCACCGGTTCTAACTCAGTGTTCGCCAGTGACCCTCCCTTCCCATTCTCTCCCCTGGGGGAGGGGGGTAAAAGGTAAGAAATTCACAAATACTTGATTTTCATGCTAGTGTGGTAAAAGCAGATATGCTTGCTACTAAGACCAACCTACTTCTTACCCCAAATACACCTAAACTCCACGTAGCAGTGGGTTCAGTGGAGCATCCAGGACAGGGGCCCCTGGCACTGTAAGATGTCACTGGCACACGGTGGTACAGCAGCTTGAGATCTAGCTCCCCTCTCTCTTTGCCACCCAGCAGAATGTTTCTGGGCCTCATTCCACAATCCTGACAGAACACAAATGATGGAGGATTGCAAGCACTTTTCCCTTCTCAACATCCAAGGAGTCAGGGAAAAATTCATCAAAGAGCGTGCCATAGCTGCTTGTGGTTTGCAGAGGGTCCTTTGAAGTAATACACAGTGACTGTTATTTACTGACATTTCCGGAAACCCTGAAGAAATCAATCTGCTGCTGCTATTAGTTCGTCATCTTAACATGGATACGGTTCGTGGTGCCCCCGAAACAATTATAATAGTAACATCAGAGACCACTGGTCAAGATCATCCCTTTATTTCTGCAGACTCAAGTTTCTGAAAGACACCCAATGACCTTTTAAAGTACTTTAGCCACTAGCAACTGAGAATTCAATTATTCTTCTCTTTTCTTCCATTATGGTAGCCTTTCTCCTTTACAAAGTCGGTACCGTTTATTGAGAACGCCATGAGAAACAGATCCTGGAACTATCATGGAGAACAAATTTCCAGCTAAAAAGTTTTCCCTCCAGCAATGCACTTTTCAGACCTATAATCTTCACCATCCTACAAAAATAAATGTGCTCTAAAAACTTAAAATATTTTCATTAAATCATCCCAAACTTCCGAGAATACCAGTAGCTTGATCCTTCCATTACCAGTCATCATCAGGCATCCGTAAAGAATAATGTCATCAACATGAAGAACATAGAATGACTTAGGGGAATTCATAAGCGATTGTAGACATTTGCACAAATGAAAACACTAGCTCGTGTCACACTTTTGCAATCTCTGCGTTTGCTTTCTAACTAGTCAAACAGCCATTGTCTTTTCCCTTCCTGAAAGACAAAGGTTTTGGCATCCCAATTCTGCTTCTCAAAGCTTTTTTAAATTTATTTTTTGAGCTCTCATCTTGCGTGTAATTTTTTCAGCTTTACCGAGGAATAATTGACGATTACAAACTGTATATAATTAAGGTGTACAACTTGATGTCTTGATATATGTATACACTGTGAAATAATCACCACGACCAAACTATTTAATATATTCATCACCTCACACGGTTATCATTTTTTTATGGGGGCAGGGTGAAAACAAGATTTACCCTCTTAGCAAATCTCAAGTGTACGATAAAGTATTAACTCTAGTCACACTGCTGTATGTTTGGTCTCCGGAGCTTACTCATTCCACATAACTGAAATTTTGTCCCCTCTGACCAATGTCTCTCCATTTCCACCATCTCTTAGCCCCCGCCAATCACCATCCTTCTCCCTGCTTCTATGAGTTTGACTATTTTAGATTCCACATGTGAGATCATGCAGTATTTGTCTTTCTGTGGCTGGCTTATTTCACTTAGCATAATGTTCTCTAGGTCCATCCATGTGGCAAATGGCAGGACTTTCTTCTCTATTAAGACTGAGGCTGAATAACATTCCATTGTGGGGGGGGGATACATCCCTGATGATTAGTGATGTTGAGCATTTTCATATACCTGTGGACCATCTGTATGTCTTCTTTTGAGAAATGTCTATTCAGGTCCCTTGCCCATTTTTAAATCAAGTTATTGGGGGTTCTTTGTTATTGAGTTCCTTATACATTTTAAATATTAATCCCTTATCAAATCTATTGATTTGTAAATATTTTCTCCAATTCCACGTTGACTCTTTGCTCTTTTGACTGTTTCTTTTGCTATGCAGAAACTTTTTAGTTTGATGCAATCCCACTTGTCTATTTTTGCTTTTGTTACCATAGCCAAAAAATCATGGCCAAGACCAATGTCAAAAAGCATCCCCCGCAAGTTTTCTTCTAGTAGTTTTATGGTTGTAGGTCTTATGTTTAAGTCTTTAACCTATTTTGATTTTTTTTGTATATGGTGTGAGGAAAGAGCCCAAATTCATTTTTCTGCATGTGGATATCCAGTTTCTCCAAGTCATTTATTGATTTGATTGTGTATTGTTGGCACTTTTGTCAAAGATCGGTCATCCACAGATGCGTGAATTTATTTCTGGGCCTTTGATTCTGTTCCATTGGTCTGGATGTCTGTTTTTATGCGAGTACCATACTGTTTTGATTACTGTGGCTTTGCAATATATTTGGAAATCAGGAAGTGTGATGCCTCCATCTACATACTTCTAGCTCAAGATTGGTTTGGCTATTCGGGGTCTTTCGTGGCTCCATATGAATTTTAGGATTTTTTTCTATTTCTGTAAAAAATGCCATTGAGATCTTTTAGGGAAGGAATTGACTCTTCAGGTCACTTTAGGTAGTATGGACATTTTAGCAACATTAATTTTTCCAATCCATGAACACAGGACGTCTTTCTATTATCTGTGTCTTTAATTTCCTTCACGTTTTTATAATTTTCAGTGAACGTATCTTTTGACTTTGGTTAAGTTTCTTCTTAAATATTCTATTCATTTTGTTGTTTTTGTAAATGGGACTGTTTTCTTAATCTCCTTTTTAGATAGCCTGTCATTCGTATATAGAAACGACAGATTTTTGTATGTTGATTTCGTATTCTGCAACTTTACTGAACTTTAGTTCTAACAGGATTTTTTTTTTTGAGTCTTTAGGGTTTTCTACATATTCGATCATGTCATCTTCCAATTTGGATGCCTTTTCTTTCTTTTCCTTGTCCAATTGCTCTGGCTAAGACTTCTAGTACTATGTTGAATAGAAGTGGCAACAGTGGACATCTTTGCATTGTACAGGATCTTAGAAGGAAAGCTTTTTTCTGCATCAATGGAGATGATCATGTGGTTTTAAGCTGTTAGTGTGGTGTATCATATTCATTTGCATATGTTGAAACATCCTTATATTATAGTGATAAATCCCACTTGTTCATGGTGTTTAGTCCTTTTAATGTACTGCTGAATTCAGTTTTCTAGTATTTTATTGAAGATTTTTGCTTCTCCGTTCATTAGGGATATTGGCCTGTAGTATTCTTTTCTTGTGGTATTTTTGTCTGACTCTGGTATCAGGGTGATGCCAGACTCACAAAATGAGTTTGGAGGTGTCCCCTCTTCTGTTTTGGAAAGATGTAAGAAGGAATGGTGTTAATTCTTCTTTGAATTTTTCGTAGAATTCACCCATGAAGCCATCTGGTCTTGGGCTTTTCTTCCTAGTCTGCCATCTTGCTGATGTCACCCTGCATGTCATATAGTTTATGCCAGTAGTTCCTTCCTTCATGGATATATCATGAAAATGAATGAGAGTTGTTTTTAAAGTTTTTTCTCCGTTGTTATCTTTCTGCAGAGTGGGAGGTTGACCTTATCTCTAAATATGCAATACCTGTAAGCTTTAGAAATGTTGCTTAAATGCAACATTTCATTAACTAATGACTGATAACATCCCTAAGATACTGGGAATATTTCACTTTCACCCCTCTTGAGAAAGACAGGAGTATAAACTTCAAAAAGGATAATTAATGGGAGGTGTATAATTGATTATATAATTACATACATGTATATTACACCAAAACCCCAAAATATAACCCATCATTATAAGCAATTACATGTTAAAGTAATCCTTTATAATACTGTGTGACTTTGAGCTGTTCTCAAGTTAAAAAAAAGTAGAATGCTCATTTATTCTTTCAATGATTCACTCATTCATTCATTCAATGTTTATCCTGTTTGTATTATGTTTTCTGTTTCTGCCCAGGTCGCCCTTTTCCTTTTATAAATTCCTAGATCCCTTAAATTTCCCATCACAATGTTTATTCCTTGTATTTTCCCATTGAAGCCTGAGAGTTTCTGTAAAATCAGAGACTGCAGCTTTCCTATGATTTCTTTCCACCATATCCTGTATGAAAGAAACTGCTCTAAATATCTTCCAAGTGCCTTTCTTAGTAAACATACACCCTAAATTTTAGTTAGCTATTGCCATATAATTGCTAGCCAATAAGACATTTATGAAAAAGTTATATGTATGACCAGGAAGATTCCTTAAAAGGAGATTTTTTAAAAACTTTCTTCTATTTGCTGTTTAGAATGTCATTGTATGTCTGCAATTTTAAGATCCATCTTGGACTACTGGGAGACCCTATAAACGAAGCAACAAGACAAAAGATGTCTGTTTCCCTAATAAAAGTCATTTATTGTCTACCTGTTTACTTCTTTTTCTGTGATGGAGAATTTAACTTTGCTCAAGGGGCTGTCTTTGGGGTTTTTGCTTGGTTCTCGACCAAATGTAATTTTAACTAATACAACCTAATAAACTGTTACGCGTTTCTTACAGACCTAAATTTAAAAAGTCCTGTTTCTTCGACTTTAATTTTGGGACCATGAATGTAGGGTTGAACCCAAGGACTATATCTATGTATAAGACAAACGGTATTCATGTAATATTATCATACTATACCTAAAAAAAATGAAAACGCTTGTGAAGGAAGCAACTCTCCAATATTACTTTTAGGAGCAAAAATCAGTACAGACACTTTGGGAAATTATTTTATTTTGGTCTCTTTCTATACTCTTAATTAGAGAGGATTATTAGTTCATTACTGGTGTGTAGAAACACAACTGATTTCTGTGATTTTGAATACTGCAACTTTGCTAAATTCATTTATTAGCTCTAGTAGCTTTGGCGGGGGCTTCTTTGGGATTTTATATATGTAGGATAATGTCATCTGCAAATACAGAAAGTTTTACTTCTTACTTTCCGATTTGGATGCTTTCTGCCTTGATTGTTTTCGCTAGAACTACCAGTACAGGGTTTAACAGCAGTGTTAAAAGCAGGCATCCTTCTCTTGTTCCCGATCTTAGGGAGAAGGCTTTCAATCTTTCACCATTGAGTAAAATGTTAGCTGTGCATTTTCGTAAATGCCCATATGTGTTGAGGGCTGTTCCCTAGATTCCTAGTTTTCTGAGTGTTTTATCATGAAAGGGTGTTAGCATTTGTCAAATGCTTCTTGAGTATCAACTGAGATGATCGTGTGTTTTTTCCTGCATTCTATTAAGCAGTGTATTATATCAATTAATTTCCTTAGGTTGAACCTCGTTTGTATGCTTGGGGTAAGACCCGCTTGGTCATGGTGTATAATCCTTTTAATATGCTGTTGGAATCAGTTGGCTAGTATTTTGTTGAGGATTTTGGCATCTGTATTCATAAGGAATATTACTTTGTAATTTTCTTTTCTTTTTTGGTTGATATCTTTGGCTTGGGTATCAGGGTAATGTGAGCCTCAAAAAATGAGTTAGAAGTGCTCAGTCCTCTTCTGTTTTTTGGAAGAGTTTAAGAAGGATTAGTGTTGATTCTTCTTTAAATGTGTGCAGAATTAACCAGTGTACTCTCATCTGGTCTTGAATTTTTTTTGTTGTTGTTGGGAGGTTTTTTACTACTAATTCAATCTATTTAATTTTTATAGGCCTTTTCAGGTTTTCTATTTCTTTTTGAGCCAGTTTTGGCAATTTGTACGTTTCTAGTCATTTGTCCATTTCATTCGGATTATCTAATTTGTTGGCATATAATTGTTCAGTTTTACCTCCCAATCCTTTTTATTTCTGTAAGATCGGTACTAATGTCCCCACTTTTATTTCAGATTTTAGTTACATAGGTCTTCTCTCATTTTTTTCTCTGTCGGTCTAGCTGAAGATAGGTCAATTTTTTCTTTTTAACTTTTCAAAGAACTATTTTTAAAAAAAATTTATTTATTGTTTTTTTATTCCCTATTTTGTCTTTATTATTTATCATTTCCTTCATTCTCATTGCTTTGTATCTAGTTTGCATTTCTTTTCTCATTCCTTGAAGTGTAAATTTAGGTTATTAATTTGAGATATTTCTTTTTTAACGTGGGCACGTACAGCTATAAATTCCCTCTGAGCACTGCTTCTGCTGCACCCCATAAATCTTGTGTTTTCATTTTCATTAGTCTCAAAGTGTTCTCTAACTTCTCTTGTGATTTCTTCGTTGTTCCATTGTTTGTGTTTAATTTCCACATATTTGTGAATTTTCCAGATTTCCTCTGTAGACTATCTCAGAATTCATTCCATGTTTGTAGAAGATGCTGTGTATGATTTCAATCTTTTTAAATTTATGAGACTTGTTATGCAGACTAACGTGTGTTTTATCCTGGAGAATGTTCCATGTGCACTTGAGAAGAATGTGTATTCAATTGTTTTTGAGTACAATGTTCTATATATGCCGGTTAGGCGTAGCTGCCTTATACTGCTGTTCAGTTCTGTTTCCTTTTTT
Source organism: Pteropus medius (assembly GCF_902729225.1). Classification (NCBI taxonomy): domain Eukaryota; kingdom Metazoa; phylum Chordata; class Mammalia; order Chiroptera; family Pteropodidae; genus Pteropus; species Pteropus medius. Next base: position 1,514,215 of record NW_024342648.1, on the reverse strand, counting down.
TTTTCTAGTTGTTCTACCCTTCACTGAAAGTGGGGTGTTGAAGTTTCCCACTACGATTGAACCATCTACCTCTCCCTTCAATTTTTCTGTCCATTTTTTGCGTGATATATTTTGAGGCCCTTTTATTAGGTGCATATATCTTTATAATGGTTATATCTTCTTGTCGGATTGACACTTTATCATCATATGATGTCGTCCTTTGTCTCATAACAATTTTTGTATATTTTGACTGATAACAGTACAGCCACTCCAGTGCTCTTTGATTACTATTTGCCTAGAATATGTTTTTCCATTCTTTTTACTTTTAACCTAGTTTTGTCTTTGGATCTAAAGTGAGTCTTTTGTAGAATGTTTTCTGTGTTGTTTTATTTTGTTTATCTATTCTGCTGATCTCTGCCTTACAATCGGGGAGTTTACTTATGTTTACATTTAACGTAATTATTCATAAAAAAAGACTTCTGCCACTTTGCTATTTGTTTTCTACATGTCATATCTTTTTTGTTCCTCAATTCCTCCATTACTGCCTTCTTTTGTATTAGAAAGACTATACCATTTTGATCCTTCTTTATTGTATATATCTTTATTTCCTTAATGGTTGCCCTGGAAATTACAATTAACATTTTAATTTATGACAATCTAGTTCAAATAAATACCAATTTAGTTTCTGTTACATGCACACTACTCCTATATAGCTCCGTTCTCATCCTTTTATGTTGTTATAAATTACAACTTTATACACTACGTGTCTATAAATAGATTAATAACTGCTGCTTTATGTCTTTGTCTTTTAAGTCATATGGGGGAAAAAGAGGAGTTATAAATCTGAAAATATATTAATACTGACTTTTATATTCATCGAGTTACCTTTCTGGTGTTCTTTACTTCTTTGTGTGGATTCAATACTGTCTAGAGTCCTTTCATTTTATCCTGAAAGACGCCTTCATTTAGCATTTCTTGTAGGGCAGATCTAGTGACAAAACTCAGATTTTTTTTTTTACCTGGGAATTACTAATTTCTCCTTCATTCCTAAAGGATAATTTTGCCATAAATAGAATTCTCGCCTGATAGTTTATTTTTTCTTTTTAATCGGCATTTAGAATATGTCATTCCACTGCCTTCCTATCTCCTTAGTTTCTGATGACAAATTGCCTCCTGGCCTTTTTGAGAATCCATTGTATATGTATATGATGAGTCACTTCTCTCGTTGCTTTTAAGATTCTCCCTTTGTTTTTGGCTTCTGACACTTTGATTTATAATATGTCTCAATGTGGATCTCTTTGAGTTTATCCTGCTTAAGAGTTCTTTGAGATTCTTGGATATATAGATTCATGCTTTTCATCAAATTTGGGATGTTTTTGACCATTCCTTCTTTATATATATTTTTCTGCACCTTTCTGCCACTCTCATCTTTTCCTGGGACTCCTAGTATGAGTAGTCCCACAGGTCTCTCAGGCTCTGTTGATTTTTCTTCATTCTTCTTTCTTTCCGCTCCTCAGACTGGGTAATTTCAATTGACCTATCTTAAAATTTGACGATTCTTTTCTCAAATCTGATCTTGAACTTTTCACTTCAGTTATTATACTTCTCGGTCCCAGAATTCTTATTTGGTTCCTTCTTATAATTTCTCCCTTTATTAATATTCCTTATTAGATATCTTCTGTCATTCTCATGGTTTTCTTTAGTTCTTTGCACAATGTTTCCTTTAGCTTTTTGAGAGTATTTTAAATAGTTGATTGAAAGTCTTTGTCTAATAAGTCCGATGTCTAGACTTCCTCTGGGAATATTTTCATGAATTTGTTTTCCCTGTCTATAGCCCATAATTTGTTTCTTTGAATGCTTATTTTTTTTGTTGAAAATTGGACATTTTCAATATTATGGTGACTCTGGAAATCAGATTCTGTCCCCTCCCCAGGGTTTACTGTTGCTGCTTGTTTTATTTGATTTTGTTTGTGTGTTTAGGGGCTTTCCTGAATTAACTTTTATAGTCTATATTCTTTGTTATGTGTGGCCACTGAGGTCTCTGTTAGCTTACTGGCCATCTAGTAATTCGACAGAGATTTCCTTAAATGCTGAGATTCTTGTTTTTGTTTTTTTTTCTTTATTAAGCACTTGCCTGGTTGCTACACAGTTTTGATTAGTTTCTAGAGTTCCAAAACAGTTGATTCTGACAGTTTTTGCCAGATTATTTGCATCTTTTGTGGAGGACTCTTGAAGTTTCCTACTATTCCATTTTTGTTGATGTAGCTCTCTCTATTCGCTTTTTTAGTCTATATTTTTTTCTCTCATTCATACTGGATACTTTCTACTGATTTACCATCGGTTTCCTGACTCTCCTCTGTCATCTCCATTCTGCTATCAAACCCATCCAGTGAGTCTTGCATTTCAGCGATTGGATTTTTCGGTTCTAAAGTTTGTACTTGGTTCGCTATGTCTTGCATTTGCTTGCTGAAACTTTCTGTTTAAACATTTGTTGCAAGAGTATTTGTGATTGCTTTTTTTAACTTTTTTTTTTATAATAATTGCTTAAAAGTCTTTATCAGATGATTCCCACATCCTTTTCCATGCAAGTTGAAATGTTCCTGGTTCTTCACATGCCAAGAAATTCTGAATTGCATCCTGGGTATTTTCAATATTAGGTTAAGAGATAATGGATCTTGTTTGTATTCTATGGAGAATATGTTGTTGTTTTTGCTTTAGCAGACAATTTGCCTAGTAAAGTTCAGGTTGAAATTTTCACAGTGGGCTGGTTCTAATGTCTGTTAAATTTTCAGAGCCCTTGTAGTGTTCTTTAGATCTTTCCTGCACGTTTGCTACCCGGTGGTCAGTGTGGGACCTATTCGGTGGTCTATCAGTTAATTCAGTTCTCAGTTATGCTAATTAGGGTCGGATCCATACAAGGGAGCACAAAAATTCATAAACAACACTATAAAGTTGCTTTATCACACTCCTCCATGAATATAACTTCCTGAAGACCACCCCTTGTGGCCCTCCTGCCGAAAACCTGGGAGTCTAGATACCTCTCTCTTGTGCTCTTCCAAGATTGAGGCTCTGTATACACACAGTACTTAGTAACGAGGCTTCTATTCTTAAGCCAAAATCATTATCATCATTAGCAACAACAAGAGTTCTCCTAACCAAGAGAATAAACTGTCTGGGAGGAAACACTTCTTAAGATTGGTATTGTAGAGCAGGATGCCTGAAATCTAATATTTAGTGATCCCTGAGAAAAATGGCAGGCTTTCAACCCACTCACCCTAAAATGAAGCCTCCTGTTAACAAGCCAAATCACAAATAATGAGTTGTTACTCATCTTTTTTGTTGCCTTGTTCTTAAAAGAGGATGGACAAGAAAGATAAAAAATAAACATAAAAAAATGACCACAGAAGAAACAGAACTGAAACAACAGAAGAAATTTTAACATTTCAATATTATAGCAATAAATCAAGAACAGGGTACTGTGAAATTGGAATAACTGGTAAACAAGGGAAAAAACTTCTTGGAAATTAAAAATATAAAATTGTGAAAATAAAAAAAAAACTTCAGTGAATGGATCGGGAGATAAAATCAAGAATATATCTGAGAAATTAAAACAAAAAAAGAGAGAGAGAGAGAAAATATGAGTGAAAAGGGTCACTGTGGTCAACCTAGGACCTTTAATATGTGACTAATAGTTCTAGAAAGAGAAAGGAAAATGGGAAAGAATTACCGAAGAACAGAGGAAAGGATATGACACATCTGTCCTAACTTGTGGAGAAAAAGAGGGAAAGAGTCATAAGAGAGGAAGCTGGTTAAGGTATCTCTTCATACTGGGGCTTTAAGTCTCTGAGAGAGGAGAAGTATATCGGGAAAGTGAAGGCGAGCACTGACCATGAATAGGACTCCTGCTCTGATTCTCAAAACTAGCACAAGACCAGGAAGCTCCCTTTCCCTATAGTGTAAGTTTGTTTATGTCATCTCTCCAATGCTTCAGATGTCATCTTAGAGTCAAACATGGGGAGAAAGGGAAGTAACTGAAGAAGGAGAAATTATCTCCACAAAGACTGATTTCGACTTGAAGAAACTTTAAATTATTGGATTAAATTATAAATAAGATTTCTCTTCCAAGGAACTGGGTAGATTATGGGTTGTTCTATCGGGGGCTACAAAAGAAAACAATAGCAGAGAACTTCCCAGAGCTGAAGGACAAGTGCAAGCTGACTGAAAGCATCCAGCAGTTTGAATCAAGAAATATTCACATTCTAGCTACAGCATAGAAAATTTTACAACCTCAAGAATAGAGAAGTTCCTGGAAGAAATGGATAAATACTATAAATATAAAATTTTTCAAGACTGAATCAAGAAAAAACAGAAAATCTCAACAGACTGGTTACTACAAACAAAATCAAATTGGTAATGAAAAATCTCCCAAGAAACAGAAGTCCTGGATCAGATGGCTTCACAGATAAATTTTACCAAAGAAGAAGAATTAACACCTATTCCTCTCAAACTATTCCAAAAAATTCAAGAGGAGGGAAGGTTCCCAAGCTCATTCTATGATGCCAGCATTATCCTGATTCCTAAACCAAAGACATTACAAAACAATAAAACCATAAGCCGACATTCCTGACGAACATAGATGCAAAAATCCTCAACGAAATATTAACAAACCAAATTCAACAATACATCAAAAAGATCATACACCACGATTAAGTAGGATTTCTTCCTGGAATGCAAAGTTTGTTGAATATCCACAAATCAATTAACATGATGCACCATGTAAACAAATGAAAGATAAAAATCATATGATCATAACAATAGATACAGAAAAAGCATTTGACAAAATCCAGCATCCATTTATGATTAAAAAAAAAAACTCTCAACAAAGTGGGAACAGAGGGAACATACCTTAACTCAATAAAGGCCGTGTATGACAAATCCACAGTTAACACTACAGTCAACAGGGGAAAGGCTAAAAGCATTTTCCTTAAGATCAGGAGCAAGACAAGGATGCCCACTTTCACCACTTTTATTCGACATTGTATTGGAAGTCCCAGCCATAGCAATCAGACAAGAAAGAGAAATAAAAGGCATCTAAATTGGAAAGGAAGAAGTAAAACTGTCACCTATCTGCAGATGACATGATACTATATAGAGAGAACCCCAAGATTCCACCAAAAAAAACTGTTAGAACTGATCAATGAATTCAGTGAAGTAGCAGGATACGAAGTTAATATTCAAAAATCAGTTGCATTTTTATACATCGATAATGAATTATCACAACGAGAAATTAAGAAAATAATTGCACTTACGACTGCATCAAAAAATAATAAAATACCTAGGAATAAATTTAACCAAGGAGGTAAAAGACCTATGCTCGGAAAATTATAAGACACTGAAGAGAGAAACTGAAGAAGATACAAATAAATGGAAGCATATGCCGAGCTCGTGGATGGGAAGAATTTACATCGTTAAAGTGGGCATCCTACCCAAAGTAATCTGTAGATTCGATGCAATCCCTATGAAAATACCAATGGCATTTTTCACAGAACCAGAATAAATAATCCTAAAATTTATATGGAACCATAAAAAACCCCAAATAGCCACAGAAATCTTGAGGAAGAACAAAGCTAGATGTATCACACTACCTGATAGTAAACTATACTACAGTATAGTATCTTAAGGCCACAGTAATCAAAACAATTGATTACTGGTATCAAAACAGACATATAGATTAATCAAACAGAATAGATAGCCTGGAAATAAATCCATGCCTTTATGGTCATTTCATCTATGACGAAGGAGAAAAGAACATACAATGGGCTAAAGACAGTGTAGTCAATAAATGGTGTTGGGGAAACTGGACAGATACATGCAAAAAAAGAGAAACTGGACCACGTTCTCACACCGTATACGAGAACAAATTCAAAATGAATTAAAGACTTTTAAATATAAGATCCCAAGCCATAAAACTCCTGGAAGAAAACATGGGCAGTAAACATTGTTCTTAGTAATATTTTTTCTGACATATCTCCTCAGACAAGGGAAGGAACAAAAGAAAAAATAAACAAATGGCACTACATCAAACTAAAAACTTTTTGCACTGCAAAGGAAACCATCAACAAAACGGAAAGATGACCCACTAAATGGGACAAGATATTCACCTATGACACATGTAATAAGGGGTTAATATCCAAAATTTATAAAGAAGTCATACAACACAACACCAAAAAAAATCGAATTAAAAATGGGCAGAGGATGTGAATAAGACATTTCTCCGAAGAGGAAATACAGATTGCCAATAAACGTATGAAAAATTCTCAAGGTCACTAATCATCAGAGAAATGCAAATTAAAACCACAATGAGATATCAACTCACACCTGTCAGAATGGTCATCAACAATAAAACAAAAAACAAGTGTTGGCGAGGATGTGGAGAAAAGGGAACCCTTGTACACTGTTGCTGGGATTGCAGCCACTATGGAAAACAGTTTGGAGGTTCCTCAAAAAATTAAAAATAGAACTATCTTACGACCCAGCAATTCCACTCCTGGGTATTTATCCAACGAAATCCAAAACACTAATTTGAAAGGGTATGTGCACCCCTGTTTTCACTGCAGCGTTATTCGCAACAGCCAAGAAATGAAAGCATCCATCAGATGATTGGATAAGTAAGTGGCATATATATACAATGGAATATTACTCAGCCATAAAAAATGAAATCATTCCATTTGCAACACATGGATAGACCTAGAGGATGTTATGCTAAGTGAAGTAAGTCAGAGAAAGACAAATCACATATGATTTCACTTACATGTAGAATTTAAAGAACAAAATAAATGAACAAACGAAATAGAAACAGACTCATAGACACAGAGAACAAACTGATGTTTACCAGATGGGAGGGGGGTAGGAGGGCAGGGTGAAAATGGTGAAGGGATTAAGAAGTACAAATTGGTAATTACAAAACAGTCTCGGAGGTGTGAAGTACAGCATAGGGAATAGAGTAGATAATGCTGTAATAACTACGTGTAGTGCCAGGTGGGTACTACACTAATTGGGGGTGGGGGGACCACTTCACAAATTATATGAACATCTAACCACTATGCTGTACACCTGAAACTAATATAAAATAATATTGAATGTCAACGGTAATTGAAAATAATAAAAGAAAATTTAAAAATAGAGAAGTTCTTAAAAGCTACCAGAGAGAGAAAGGAGGGAAAGAAAGTCCCTTACAAAAGAAGAAGAATTAGACTGGTAAGAGACTTCATCAATAATACTGGATGTTTATGAAACAATAATGAAACCATGCCTTTAAAGTTCTGAGGAGGAAAATGTCAGTTCAGAATTCTTTAGCCATTAGGGTTATTAAGAAAGAATAAAACCATTTTCGGACAAGCACAGACTCAGAAGGTTTAGCACGATGACAGGGCGAACCAAGAAAGATGACATGAAATCCAGACACCAATGGAGCCGACCCAGAAGGACAATGAAGGAAAGTCCCAGGAGGTCAGCTATGACTCGTCAGAGGTGACGGAGGCCAAAAAATGAGGAAAGTCATTTCAAAACCCTATGAAACAGCAAAAAGCTATACGCGGAAGGAAACAGAATCGTAGTAGACAACATTATACTGCTTGGTTGTACATGGATGATTTACATAATCGTAATAATATAAACACTTTATTTTCTACTCTTCGAATCGACTAGTAGACAAAGCTCAGGAAACCCAATTATGGTTACAACACGGGACGTAAATACTGGCAACTGTGAATATATAAAGGTTTATGGTAAAACTGCAGGTTGACAGCAGGGAGCCAAAAGACACTGCCTCTTGTCTGTCGTTGGTAGAATAAATAAAAGAACAAACTTTATTTAAGATTAGAAAAGGGACCAACAGAAGAACGGAAAGTATTACTATAACTACCTCAGGGAGAACGGAGATGAGGCGGTGTAAGTGACCTAAACCCTCATTTGCGAAAGCAAGACAAAGTAAGAAAACAGATAATATCCAAAATTAGTAAGTCAACGAAAAGTATCAAAAGTCTATTATTGAGATATCGAAGTAAAAATCAGAACTGAAAACAAAATTAGAAGAAGTGGTTCCTTCTGAGGATTGAGATTATTTATCGTAAGTTCCTCCATACCATTTGAAATGTTGATGCATGTGCATCTATGACTTTGATGAAAACATCAAAAATTCCAGTTTCTTGACTAAGCGCCACTTTTGTCTGGTTCCACTTTCCCAGGCTCTGTGAAGCACACGGCGAAGTCTGCGCACGTCCTACTCGCCCCTTTCCACTTCCCGTCTGGGGTGGTGACTGACGTGTTCCCTTCCGTACATTCTATGTATTTATCAGCAGGTATGCTGGTGTGTTCACCAATATACTTCTCTTCCATGTTCTTACCCGAATACTAGCACGCTATGTATAATATTCTTCTACCTCGCCTGTTTTATTTATTAATGTATCTCGGAGATATTTCCGTATTACTACTGAGCTTTGTCATATTTTTTTAACATATTAATCCAATTTTGGGATGCATCATACTTTCATCGGTCTGTACTGACAGACATGTTTTTCTCCAGTCTCTGCTATTTCAAACAATGCCACAATGCTATAATAATAAATCGACAATGATTATAAGAAAAAAAAAACAATTTAAGACGGTTTTTGCTTCTGTTTCTCAATTAGATAATGAACTTGGCTTTCATCTTTGCATCCTCAGTGCCTACTTTGACATTTGGCAGATAGCAGAGATTAGATTAAGATTTTCTAATTTAGGGTGAATGGAATTTAAAGGAGGAAAGTCACCTATGCGAACATTTCAATGAGATACTGGAACTCTAAAGTCAAGTTCATGGCACCACAAAGACAATAGGCTGTACGAATGTCAAACACTCTGCACGCTTAGTCTTTGCTTTACAATTCACCAGAGAAAGGGAAGTGGGGGTCGAGTCGCTTGGAGAAAGGAAGCGACTGTGACAACGAACTGGACAAAAAGACTGCTTGTGTGCTGCTGGCTCTGTAGATCCCCAATACCGAGATGCGAAAGAGACTCTCACTCCTCACGGGGTCGTGAAGAAGTGTTAAGTAGACTACAGAATTCTTGGTGTTTTACCAGTGAGAGAACTAAAATTTTAGGAAGAAAACAAGCAATGTTCTTGACCAGAAGTTAACCCATCGAAACATAACATACGTACTTACTCTGAGCTCTTCTGGGCCTGAATGGATTGAAAGCAAGTGTAGAGGACGCGGCCAGTCTATAAAAAAAAAACAAAAAATTTAAAAAGGTCACGAAGAGAAGGATTAATTTGGAAAAAGGTATAGCAGTTTAGTGATATGCTAACCTAAAACTCAAAGGCCACTTTGAAAACGGAAGGTAAAAGAGATTACAGAGATGGGATATGCCATATATCTGCCGTCGGAACAATCAATCGGTCAACATGAGATGGCCACAGTCGACCACGTGTTCGTGTGACAGCGGCAAAGGGCTCGCGAACACGAGAACCAAGGAACGAAGGACCAGACCGTTCGAACTGCTTTTTTTGGAAGCTGACAAACTTCTTCAACAACTATTATAATGACGGCAAACAAATTTATGATGACAAAGCCAAAAGCATTTCAAATGAAATACAAAGTTCAAAATACTGAACTTTAATATTTGTGGAAAAAAGTGATTTCATGAAGGCTATTTATTGTTAACATCGATTCTGAGAATATAACTAACGTAGTAAATAATAGGATGCACTTGATGCTTTTGGCAAAATTCATACCTACAATGTTAAATAGTAACTTTCTTTTTGTTTAAACTGACGCATAGCAAAATCTCTTGACACAAATGTAAAATTCGAAGAGAAGTCCTCTAAATAGACGATGGCAAACTAGCCATTTGATCAAGCAGCTTAACGTCTCTGAGCTTTGGTTTACTCATCCATAACATACAGATGACAACCATCCTCATAGGCTTTTTGTCAGGGTCAGAGAATATTTATGTCAAACACCCAGTGAGTAGGTGCCATACAATAGGTGATAAACAGTACTTGTTACTATTACTAGCCACCAAAATGTGTGTAGAATCCAGCCACCTCTCATCGCTGCCACTCTGCCACCGTGGTCAGGCCTCCATCATCCCTTGCTAGATTACCGCAGTATCTTCCAGATGGCTTTCATCATGATGCCGCAGCCCACTTGCGCTTCCTCCCTTACTCCCCCCATCCCTGCCTCGTCCAGTCTATTCTCAACACAGTAGTCAGCAAGATCCCATTAAAACATAAAGTCACCCTCTAGTGGCTTCCCAACTCAGAGTCAAAGTCAAGGCCTCAGAAGATCTGGCCCCAGTTATCTTTCAGACCTCACTGTAGGATGACCAGATGAGCGGTCGTCTCAACCAGGGCCCTTCCAAGAAGTGAGCTAACTAAACGAGAGACTGGCATAAGGGGGTAGAACTGGGACACATGGTCACGGTCTTCCTCCCTGTGCTGCAGCCACACTGACTTCCTTGATGTCCCTTGAACATGTCACACTCACCTCAGGGTCTTTGCACTGGCTATTTCCTCTGCCTGGAACGCTCTTCCCCCAAGAAATCCACAAGATTGTTCCCTCACTTTCTTCAGGTTCTGACTCAATGACCTTTCTCATTGAAACCTTCCCTGGCCACCCTATTGAAATTGCAAAAAGATTTTTCTACATTCTGTGTGTGTTTACACACACGCGTGCGCACGCACGTGTGCGCACACAAACGTGCACACACACACGATACCTTTGTGTTTTTATCTTCTATGAAACAGGAAAAAATAAGTCCTACAAAGCCTTGATCCATCATCTGGTACATGGCTTGCGTGCGAACATCTGCAAATAAACAGAAATCTGCTGTCAACAAACTGTACTTCACAGACATGAAGATTTTAAGATAAATATAATAATAATCCTCCCGGAAATCAGATTCTAGAGGCAGAAAAGGGATATTTCCTAAGGACGATATGATTGTCAAAGCACAAATCTTTTACCAGGTTAGAGAAATACTGTGGGAAGTCTGCAATTAAATAAGAAAACTTATCTAAAACTCTAGGCTGCCTGGCCCAAGACTTGTCCTGCTATGAAGCGTAGCACAGAAAAAGAAAAAGGGAAAACTTCAATTAGCCCCCTAGAACTCGATCCATTTCTTCCAGGGGACTGAAGACAAAGGCAGGCATTGGAAGGAGACAAAAAGATTTCCTAGGATAAACCTTTCGATGGACAGTTTCTAGGGAAGTGAATATATTAGACTCGATACTAAAGAATGGAAGTGTAGAACTATTACAGAGGAAATTCTTAGGGAGGAAACCACTGTACAGAAGTGAGTGCAATAGAATTCAATAGTCCAGGGAGTAGAAACAAAACCTCACTGTGTGGTCATGCAGTTTCTGAAAAGGAAATCATAAACAGGTACCAAATAAGAGCGTTTAAAAGGAATACGTCAAAGATCACCAAAAACTAAACAGAGACTAAATTTAAAGATCCGAAGTCTTCAGACCACTGTTTATGAAGAGTATAAAAGATCAGGTGTCACAAACACTGCAGAGCGTGGTTGGGTCCAGTGACTCATGCCCACTTCGTTTGCCACCGTGTTCTTAAACATTCTTTGCATTTGTACCTTTAGATCTGGATTGGGGCTCCTCCCGATGCCTTCCTAAGTAAAGAGTGAGACCGAACAGTCCAGGGCAATGAGTATGAAGGAAATAACTGGCTGAAAACAGTTGCTGAAAATACATAGCATCGTGTAAATGATCTCCGTACTGCTATGTGGCCTTGGCCAAACCTTTAATACCTCTAAGCCTATTTCCTCATCAGTTAAATAAGGATAAACAACATCCCTACTCTCACGGGGCTTTGTATTTTAAAACTTGACAGACATTTTAGCACAATACCTAGCACGTCTAAGGTACTTCGTAAGTATCTGTTCCATCTCGTTTCAACCGCGACCATTGTCGACGAACTGCTGAGTCCGATGTCCGTGCCATCCCACTCGAAGTGTTTTTGTCAAGATCATCAACGATCTCTTCTTGGTCCTCGATTTACCTGATTGCTCCCTCCTTGAAACACCGTCTTCACTTGGCCTCACACTCTCACTCTTCCCATCTGTCCTCTTCTGGGCTGAGCTTTTCCAGTCTCTTGCTGGATCCTTCCCATCTTCCCACTCTTGAAATACTGGCATGCCCTGGGCTCAGTCTTCAGTCTTTCTCTCTTCTCTGGCTACACTCACTCCCTGGGGGATTTCATCTGGTTCCACGACTTCATGTCTCATCTCTACACTGGCCACTCCCAACTCGCATCCAATAAACTCTATAGTCTCAGACTTCTACTCCAAACTCCAGAATCATGTATCGAATTGTCTACCCGATGCTTTGACTTGGTTGTCTTAATACAGTGCTACACAGAGTAGCAGATCCATGAACTATTTATTACCTGTTCACAAGGACATAAGAGCTTGAGCCGGAATGCAAATTAATACACTGCTTCCTTCATTGATCAACTCTTAAGGGACAAAAATGTAAGCCGAACTAAAGTACGTGCTCGGTGTCGTAGATGATTTAGGCTCAGCATTAAGCTGCTTATCTCTCTGATCACAGACAGCTCACAGACCACAGCCAGTCTATGTGAGTATCATTTGCCTAACGGACATTTGAATATATCTAAAATCGAACAGTTCATTCCCTCCCCACACACAAAACCTACCTCTTCCCAATGCTTCCCCATCTTAATCAGCAGCAACTCAACCCTTTCCGGTGTTCGAGCTAAAAGACTTGAGCGCATTTTGACTCCTCTTTCTCTCTTACCCTGTACCTGCTTCATCAGCAAATCCTGTTCATTCTCCCTTCAAAGCATAACCAGAATTTGATCACTTCTTACTACCTCCTCCTCAACTGCTACCAAGATCCAACAAAGCCACCATCACTCCTATCTTGCCTCGCCGCAATAGCCTGTCGCTATCTATCGCCCTTGGGTCTGTTCCCAACCCAGTAGCACCCCGTGATCCTTTGAAAATTGAAGCCAGGTCATGTCATGCCTCTGCTGAAAACTCTACGGTGGCTCCCAATTTCGCTTGAAAGTTAGAATCCACAGCGGCCTACAATGGCCTCCGTATTTGCTGGTGCCCCGTTAACCTCCCTGCCCTCATTTCCTGTCACTCCCCCTTCGCCACTCGGCTCCAGCCATACCGGCCTCCTTGCTTGTCCTCATACACTCCAGGCACACTCTTCCTCAGGGCCTTTGCACTGGC
>NW_024342648.1:1474602-1497780 GCF_902729225.1 Pteropus medius | reverse complement strand
ACGCACACACATCATCACATCCCTCTCCCTCCCTACCTTTTCTTTAATGGAAAAAAATTCGTTCCTTCTCCCTTGCCAGTCTTTAACATAGCTTAGAATTCTTTTCCTACTAAGAACAGGAATCGACCTGTTTTTATTCATCGCTCATTTTTTTCCCCCGAGGCTTGCTAATACAGGGCCCATCTGACTCAATTCTTGAACCTATTTTGGAGATGAGTTGTATCTTTGCATCTACAAAGTCCCATAGGCTCCGGGAATCCAGAATAATCTTTGCATCATGAACGCCAGCTTAGCTGGGAGATTATTTTCTCTTTAGTCCTATCCATAGTTTTATTACTACAAATATTTTGAGATCTCAGTTGACAGATCTGATGTGTTCTTCTTAATCCTTCTAATGTTCCCTGCCCTTCAATTTTAGACATTTAATCATACTGTGTGTGTGTGTGTGTGTCCTCCAGTTTTCCAAATAAATGTTTTGGTGTCCATCTTTGGTACTGTGATAAGCATGGGACAAAATGCCATATACATGGCTTAATATACTGCTCCTAACGACTCTGAGAGATACTATTTCTCCATTTCTGTCAGAGAGGGAACCGCAGGCTCAGAGAGGCTAAAAGATCTTCTCAATTAGTGACTGAAACGAGATTATAACACAGACCTGTTTCCTAGCAGAATCCAAAGCTCGTGTTCCCGACCCTCATGGTCTGATAACTCTCTGAACTTTCTATATTCCATTTAAAAACTTAACACTCTTAGAAGTGTCTTCGAGCACAGCTTTGATTACATTTTCTCTCATCTGTCCCTTTTGCTCACCCACTTAAGTCTTATTATCTCCGGGTAAGAACTCAATGTTCCAGTCTCCAGATTATTTTGTGCTGAATTATTTTCATTTGGCTCTTTAATCATTTCAGGATTTAGAGCTGATTTTTTTTTCTAGTTACATTCTGCAGTATCTTTGTTTTCCTAACTGCTCTTATTGCTGCATTGCGAATGCCTCCCGGGGTTCTTGTTTAACGGGCTTGGACCTTCTGCTCCTGTGAGGAAAATTCAATCATTCCCTGAACTCGGAACCCCTTTTGGGAGTTCCACTGCAGAAACTGATAATGTTTTTCTCCTGAGTGTTTTTCTTACCATAAAATTTTATATCTTTTCCATTCTAACGTATTACCATAGTGACAATAGTTGTTCAGGAACCCATGCTCCACTTATTTCTTTCTGGCCCTTGGCACTGTAATAGGAGAAATTTGAGGACAGACTGATTGTAGTGTTGATGATGGCGGGAAAACAATAGCTGTTTTTATTGAGTAAAAAATTAGGTGCGATCAAACACTGAATTTATTCAGTGATATGAAGACGTGACAGGAATACATTTATAGCTATAAAAACCACTTTTATTGGGACATTAGTGAGCCAATTAAAGAATCTTAAAACCGTCAGTAATTGAAATAAGGTCAGTAATTTCAATAATAGTATTGTAGCAATGTTAATTTCTCAATCTTGATAAAGGCACTGTAGTTATATAATATCATTGTGTTTGGGAGATTCACACGAAAGAGTATTTAGGGGTAGAGGAGAATACTGGCTGCAACTTACTTTCAAATACTTCAGGAAAAAAAATACACTCAGATACACACACATACATATACGCATATATAGAGAGAGAACGACACAGCAAATGTTGGGGAATGTCAATACTAGGGAAAGTATTCAGGCATTCTTTGTACTACTTCGCCAACTTTAACTTTCAAAATCTGTCGGAATAAAAGTTGAAAACACCTCTGTGCTTGCTATCGCACGTTCCAGCTTCAAACTTTTTCCTTTCCATTGAAAACACTGCTTTGATGATACTTTTTTTGTGTTAATACAGGACATCTTAGTTACGCCGGTGTTACGTCACCGGGTCAGGTGTGAAACAGCGCCGTGCATTACCTCCCTTACTCTGAATCAGGGATCGACTAGGGCTACGCGCCAGAATCCCTCCAGCTTTTTCACAATCAACCCACCTAGGACGCACTCCCAGAGGTTCTTACAGCGGGTCCCGGCTGGGGAAGATGCATTTAGGGCGGATACGTTTTCCCAAAAGCTCTGCCAGCTGACTCTGAGAAGTATCCCTCCGCACACGCGGAGTCACTACTCTGCGATACAGGGCCACTCATCTGCTATTAGAGCCTGAGACTGCATTGCTGTTGTCTCTGCGTTCGTATTACAGTGCAGATGAACAGAAAATGTGCGATCAACTCAAGCCCGTATGACTACAAATAGAACATCACTGGAAGGAGCACAGACTTGGAACGCAGACCCGGGTTCAAACCTCAGCTCTGCCGCTGAGTTAAGCCTGTGAGCCTCTCTGTACAATGAGGGGAAGAGTTCTGACAGGTTTACCATGAGGATTAGACAAGAAAACGTTCGTAAACCGGCAGCACATAGTTAAATGCTCAAGAACGTTATTTTACTTTGCTAAAGTTATTCTACTTCTTTCGAGAGTCGGGTAGAGACAAAAAGAGACCGTGATTAAGGCAAAGGGGTAAAGATAAAAAAAAAAAAGGGAAAACATTTTTGTAACATTATACTGATTAGGCGTGGGGAGGTAGGTTGAGAGTCCCAACAGCTACGATGGAATGCGTGATAAACAGAGTTGTAAACACCAGCTTGGTAAATTTCACCCTTCACACCAATGGGAGTGTATTGGGCAGTAGTATTCAGCAACCAGCAACTTTCCGTTCAGAGTTTACACACACACACACACACACACACACACACACACACACACACACACACACACAGATATGTAAACTATATTTTATATATGTGTGTATATATATACATATACATATATACGTATATATGTATATGTATATATATATATACATATCAGCCCAGTGTAAGGCTTTAGTTAATCTTGATTTCCTGAATAATCAAAAATGCAGTGCTGAAATTTTCTCTCTATTAAAAACAATCAACGTGACATACGTCTTTACTTTTAAAACATAGCAAAATAAAAATAAGGACACCTGCTTAAGGATAAATTTCGGATGCAAGTAACCATAGCTCATGCAATGGAGAAGGAAAATTATATCCATTTCTAAGAACAATGAACATTGCAGTCCCGTGATACTTACCAACATGCGAAGGCCAGACAGTAATATGAGGATGGGAATGATACCAGCCCACAACTCTCATGGGCCGACCTGTCAGTTCCGCCAACCTGTGTGTCTGTCAAGGTATTTCCAACTTGTGGGAACGAAATCTGTGATGTTAATAAGGGCCTAGAAAGTATGCCGAGGTTTAAAACAAACCCATACGATTTAATGTCAATAAAAGGATAAAATAAGGCTGATACGTGGAATTTCCTAGACTTCCCATGTAAAACCAGAGGGGTTCTTTTTTTAAATGGAATCCATTCTGTTTCCATTACCACATCATCACATTCTCTTATTCCAATTTGGCTGTTTGATCATTCAAATACTTATCACTGTGCTATATGGAAAACTTTTCTAAATCTTTGGAAGTCACATTTTGAGTACTCTTCCATCCTCTCTCTAGCTCCGTCCTACTCCTATTTTTGAAAAAGAAATACGAGATTTTCAAAATTCATTTGATTTCTCTTTGGCAGGCGGCCACTGTCAACAACCAGGGTGGTTTCAGAACCAAATGAACAAAGACCCCTAGTTTAGTCTCACCGTTTGTCTAGAAGTATCCCCCAAAAGAATATTCTCTTCCTTTGCCCTAGAAATAGAAATTTCCCATAATTCCATGGCTCTAACTTGAGACGAGAGTTGAACTCAGAGATAAGAAGCTGTCTCCTTCTGCTGCTGCTAAACTGTGAAATGCTGGCTTGTTTTCCAGCAAATTATATTAAAACGCAGTCATCCTTATATACAACTAAGTCTGAGAAAGAATACTTTAAAGTAAATTTTTTTTTTATTTTCAAATGCCAAGAGAAGCCACTTAACTTCTCTAAACCCATTTCTTCAGCTGCAGACTAGGGGGATTCCAGCTCACGAAGCAGTGAGGAGCAAAAGATGTAATCCACGCAAGGTGTTTAGCCTCGTGCCTGGCACCCAGTAAACGCCTGACAGTCATTTTCATGTCTAAGTGCATTAATGTGAAACAGTGTGTCCATTCATTTTGGGAATGGACTCGTTTCACTTTGAAGTTATGCTATATAATCACAATAATAAACATCTTTTATATAGTTATGTTCTGGGAATTTCATTTTGGCAAAGTCTGTTTTGGGTTGTTTATTTAAATACCAATGAATGGGCTTTCTGCTTCTAAGATGGATTAACAAGAACTGGACTTATCCTCCCGCCTGAAACAAACAAAGAAACAAACTGGATAACAGATTTGAAACAGGAAGGCCAGAAGATGGGGAATGAATGAGGTGAGCCTTTGGGAGAACTTCCCACCACAGAGCAGGAAGGGGAATTGAGGCAGAGCCCAGCCGGCTTCCTGGGTATAGAAGGTGGACTGGACAGTCCAGCAGCTGGAGCTGGCGGGCAGAGGAGTGGGGAGAAGGGAGCGAGGGAGCGGCAGGGGGAGAGGACCCTCGTGTCCGTGTCCGCAGAGGTCCCTCTGACTATTCCAGGAGGACCCCTGACCAGCACAGCGCGTGAGGAAACTGCGCGAGGCCAGGGGGAGGACCGCCCGAGAGGATGAAAGGTGACGATGCCCAGCGCTCGAGCGGGACGGGCACTAGCGGCTGTCCCCACTGGCCAGAATGGCACACCTCACAATTCGGGAGGCATCGGGCAGGGCGCCCAGAAGGGTCTTGCCCCGGTAGTGTGGAGAAAAAGGACTCCGACTCTGAGAGGACCCATGTAAGCAAATCTGCAGAGCCAGACTCTAAAGCATCCAACTGCTTCCAGCATCCAGAACAAAGCCCCCCAAATATGTCTAGGACTACGAAGATCTCCCGCACCCGAGGGAAAATCACGTCTGGCATTTGATCAAAAACAACCAGGCCTGGAGAGAAGCAGAAAAACCCCACTCCCAATGAGGAGACGGAGAATCGGTGATTGGCGTCCAAGGCAGAAAAGGGATGAGGGGCAGAGTGAAAAAAAAGTCAGTCTTAAATAGTCACATACTATGTGATTCCATTTATCAAACATTCTCGAAATGACATTATAGAGCTGAAGTACAGATCAATGGCTGCCAGGGCTTCGTGTGTGGGGGCGGGGTGACTATACAGGAGGTTCAGGAGGTAGACCTTTATGGTGACAGAACAGGTCTACGTTTGACTGCTGTGGTGCCTACATACACCTACACACGTGACAAAATGGCAGAGAACAACGCTCACTGTATCGACACCCACCTCCTGCTTTCCATATTATACTGTAAATTCTGTAAGATGTGACCTTCAGAGAAACCGCGGGAAGGGCACACAGGCATTTCTACACTATTTCTGCAAGTGCCAATGAATCTCTAATTATTCACAAATAGAGTTTTAAAAAAGGTATGCCCCATAAAAAGACACCGATGCATGTGATTATATAAAACATGCAGACACAATTTGATTGGAAAAAAAACACACACACGACATGAATAAGCTCAGAAAAATCACTATCATTATAAGAGCTAATTTTAAGCTGGTCACATTTCCTCATCATAAGAAAAATGCTAATTAAAGTGGTAAGAAGTGTGGCACAATTTTTTGGCCGATCGGACGGGCAACAAGTAAAAAGTTGGATCTAGAAGAGACTCGTAGCCCGAAAACAAAACTCTGATGATGATACACGGTGTTTACGAGCGTGCAGGGCAATGGGCACTCTTGCACACTGCCAGAGTAAAACAGGTAGAGCTGTCTACCTGTAAACGGCAGGTGGTAGCACCACCTGGTAAAGCAGGTAGCACTACTAGTACGTACAGCCTTTGCCCCAGCAATTCACCTCCAGGAACTGATCCTACAGATGCACATGCACACGTGTGAAATACAGTATGTATTACTACTTCTAGAAAAAGAAAACATTCGTGTTTTCTCTGTGCACAGATTCCGGCTGTCAGGACACGTGGAAAACTGATAACCTTGGTTATGTGTCCAGGGAGGGGAGGTAGGAACTTGGGCAGAGAAAGTGGAGAAAGATACTTATGTTGTGTAACTTTCTGTTTCTTTTTGAGTTTATACATTGTATACATACTATCTGTTTTTAAAAGTTACTTTTGTAAGTGACTGCGAGATTAACTTAATTCAAAAGAACAATAAGAAAACTAAGACTCCCTTACGCAAAGCTAGCCTGCTCTAGCTGAGGTACGGGGGTCCAGATCGTAGGAAGCAGATGTCCCATTTGCTCAGTGTCTGGTTGTATTTAACATGGACTATTGCATTCAGTTCTTGGCATTGTGTTTTTTAGAGAGGCAGCCTCGAAAGAGCATCTTTCCAAACAATAGAGACAGAGGTAGTATAAAGCCCGGAAATTAAATGGTATTAGGGACACTGGGGAAGGGTGCAGAGAGGCCTGGACAGGGGCAGGAGTTGGGTACAGAGGAGGAAGGGACTCACTCCCCGTAGAGGTCGTGGTCACAGGATTTGGCCCTGGGGTCTTCTGGCATTTGAGAGCAGGAATAGCAGCAATTTCTAATTCTTCTAATAAAAGCCACTCAAAAGGGGAAAGAGACAAACATTCTGATTAACCAAGCAATTGGATCTAAGGGGTAAATATGAAAACTGGGAAAGAGTCACCGGAAAGGTGTGACATCTCAAGCAGCCTAAGGCAAGGGACAGAGGAAGCTGGGCTGGCATGCCCCAGGGCACGTGAAAGCTTCTTATCAACCGGTAAGGATATCTCTGCCTCAGTTGAGGCCGCAGACAGCTGCTCTGGAGAAATTTCCACTCGATCCTTCCTCTTATCAGAACGTCGCAAGATGATGACAGAATGAATGTGAACAATTCTGACGGTGTCAACCTAAAGGAAAAGCCACAGAAATGTTTACTTCTGTCTCTCTCCAATAACCTGTCTCCCTGCAATTAGAGAATCGCACTGTATTACGTTATCGGGTGAAAGATTCCATTTTAGAAAACTGACATTTTTCTCATGAATCATGGAATGTTTCAAATAAAAGACATCCAAGCTCGACAAAGACATTTCAAAACAAAAATACAAAGGCTAATATTTAGGCCGATGAAGCGCTTTTTGAATGGTCAGCTAATAATCATCTGATTCACAACGATGTGCAAGTCACTGTCACACGGCAGAATACAAGTCAGAGTCTGACAATCCAAGTGTTCAAAATGCTAACGGTTTGGTTGGGCGGCAAAGCAGATGAGCGTATGTATCACCTGACTGCTCTGTGTGTGTGTGTGTGTGTGTGTGTGTGTGTAGATAGAATTTCTGTAGATGCCAAATCGATACAAGTGACATGTCTGGGAGACAAGTTGGCCAACTGATTTACGTACAGAACTTGAGGTGGAATGGCAGACAGCCAGGCTAAGAAACAAAGTTAAAGTAAAAATGGACAGGACCCGAAATGCCAAGCCATGATCTGCGGGATGAACTGGATGGAAGGAAATTATTTCAGATAGCCCGGACATGCGGTAATGATAAAGTAGTGGATTAAGTGGATAGCAGAGATGGAAGAAACATATTTGAGATTCATTACCAAGAAAGAATCCACAAGATTTGGTAGCTTGCGGACCACGGGTGACAGAGGACAGGCAGTTGTCAAGGATGACTCTAAAGTTTCAAGGT
Source organism: Pteropus medius (assembly GCF_902729225.1). NCBI lineage: Eukaryota > Metazoa > Chordata > Mammalia > Chiroptera > Pteropodidae > Pteropus > Pteropus medius. The sequence continues at coordinate 1,490,095 of NW_024342648.1, read as the reverse complement.
TGGGGCGGTGAAACATGGGAGGCGGAGATCTAAGTGTAGAAAGGATCGGGAAGGAAGGAAGATGAACGTGTTTTCAGATGCACTGATCTGGGAAGAGGGGATGTCATAAAGGCAAGGCATAGTGTGGGGACAGGGAACAGAGGTCCGGGCCTTAATCAAGGGGGGTACTCCAATAAGAGGAGCCAGGAACGCAGACAGAGGAGTCAAAACCCGAACAATGAAAGGGTTCCAAAGTTTCAGGGGAAGAGACGAGTGTGGCACTGCCAGACGTTGCGGGGACAAGGGTGAAATCTGAGAGGAGACTTTGGGAGTAAGCTCTAGACCCACGCTGTGCGTGCGATACAGCAGCCGTTATGCACACGTGGCTACTGAGGTTGAAATGTGGTCCCCTTTCGTGCTTCTTTCTACCTGGTGAACTCTTTCACAGCCTTCAAATCCCCTTTGATGAGCCTTCACATGCTCATCCTATAAAGAATTAATCATTCTCCCCTCCCGTAAGACTTTTTAAAATAATACACGTATACGTCTTTGCTAGAGCTTGTATCATGTTGTCTCCTATTTGTTGACGTAATTTTTTCCTCTGCTAGAATGCAAGATCCTTAAGGGCAGGGAACGTGTTTTAGTTATTTTTATCCCCAGCGACCGGACAGTGGCTGGCGGGCACGGAGTGTATGATATCGAAAATCAAAAGCAGAGATAGAAAGACACTTGACCTTCCGAGGAGCAACAAGACACAGAGCTGACTTTTCCACAGAAACAATCAAAGGCTAAAGAGAATCCGGTAACACGTTAGGATGCAAAACGAAAAGCTTTGCTAACTGAGACATCTGTATTCAAAGAATACATCCTTTAGAATTGAAGGCAAAACGAAGACATTTCCAGACGCGAAAAACTTAAAGAATTTACTACCAGCACGTAAATACTAAAGAGAGTTCTTCTGGCAAAAGGAAAACCTTGGGAAGAATGAAGAACACTGTGAAGGGTTAAATTTGTGAGTAAATACCAATGACTACCAATTGTGCAAAACAGTAATAACAACGTCCCGTGGGTCAGAAGGTATCCACAGAACTAAGATGCATGATGACAATAATCTAAAAGGTGGGTGGCTGTAAATGAAATGAAGTGTTCTTAGGTTCTAGTATGATCAGGGATGACCCCTGATAATGGTGAACATAGTCATTTGCATGAGGTGAACAAACCAAGTACATATATTGTAACATGTAGCATAACCACTAAAAGGAAGTCAAAGAATGTTATAACTAATTAATGATCAGAGTGGACTAGTAAGACATATCTGATTCTTTCAAAAGAAGGCAAGAGAGGAGAGAAAAACATAAAACAAAGAAGTGGGTCAAATGCAAAGCAAAGAGCTGGTGGCTATAACCCACCCATATCAATAACTGCATTAAATGTAACTGGACTCAACACTCCAATTGAAAAGATTATCAGGGTGGATTTGCAAAAAGCCATGTACTGCTAATAAGAGACACACTTTAAATATTAGTACGCAGAAAGGCTAAAAATAAAAGAATGGGAAGAGCTATGCCAGCTCGACATTGAAAAGATAAGCTCGCTGAACCCCTGAAGTTTAAGAACTAATTGGGATGGCACGAATTGACAGACGCAGAATTCAAGATGAGGAAATGGACTCCTGAAAAATAAAATCATGTCATTAAGATTGGAAATGTATTTCAGGGGTTGATGCCCATTAATTACAACCCCTCTTCCCAATATTCTCTCGCTCGTCAGAGGTTTCAATACCTAAGACGAGTGAGCAAATGTTCAGGATGGGATGGCGAGACCAGCGCAGGAATAGATGAAAAACGAAACGAGCCTAAGGAAAGGCTGCAAAGGCCTGACAGATGTCCCTGAGAGCCACAGACGGCTGAAGGGCCTCAGGAAGACTGTTATAGTCATCGTCACATAAGAAAAGATATTCCGGCCTGGCTAGATCCCTGGAATTAAGGTACCAAAACCCAGTTCCTTTTGCTCCTGCGTCCTGCTATCCATTGAGGGCCGGCACACCGTGGCCTGCCTGGCCTCCGTCAGGCCGAGTCTGCCGACGGTCATTCCCTGATGTATCGTAGATGCTTTCGTGTCACGATGGCAGAGCTGAACAACTGCAACAGAAACCGCACGGCCCGCAGAGCTAAAAACATTTGCCATCTGGCCCTTTCCAGAAAATGTGTGGCCCCTAGCATGGCTCTCCATGGGCGACAGGCAGGTAACACTCCCCTCCTATCATGGGGGATGCCATTCATTCACGCAACGTGTGTTCGTTGAGGACATGCTCTATGGGAGGCACTGTAAGATGGCCTAAGTGATACACAGGGTACAGAAGTCACGTCCAGGACTATTCCAAGACAACATATAAGCACCGTAATAGATACGCTCAAAGGGCTAGCGTAGCACAAAAGAGGTTATCTAACCTAGCCGACAGGTCAGGGCAGGTCCCTTAAAGGAGCCAGGTGGCACCTGGGCTGAACTGCAAGGGATAAGGGGTTAGCCAAGCAGTCCGTGAGTAACACCCAGCAGACACAAGGAGTGAACCAGCACATACTTCACTGGAAACTGACATCATTTACCCTGGTTAGAACTTGGATCCAGGTAAAGAAATAGAAGGAGATAATAAATAGAAATGAGATCATGACAGTCTCTGGACGCTTCACCAATGAGACTTGTCTTAAAGATGATGGGAAATCCACTGGATTGTAAGCAGAGATGTATCAGACTTATGTTCCCAAGAGCACATCCTAAGCTGTGAGAAGAAAGGACTAGAGGTGAGAGAGACTCGAGGCAAGGAGATCAGTGGAGAGGCAAACACAGCATTCGAGGAAAGAAGGGATAAGGACCTCAAATAAGGTAGCAATAGTTGGGATGAAGCATGGAAAACAAATTCGAAAGCAATCTAGGCTAACGGTTCTGAACGGTAGACGGTGGTTCCCAAACTTGGCTGCGCGTTAGCATCACTTGAGGAGCTTTTCAAAATTCTGCCTCTCAAGTCTCACCCCAGACCGACTGAGTCAGCATCAGGATTTTGTAAAGATTACTGGGTAATTCCAAGGTGCAGCCAGGCTTGGGAACGACAGTGACGAGAAGAATAGCAAAGGAGTGGGCTGCAGGAAGAGGAAAGGTTCCCTTCTGAACACGTCACTTTAAGATGCCCGAGTCTAGCTAAACTTGGATGTCCAGCAGGCAGCCGAGTATAAAGTTCTAGAGCTTGGGGTAATTTAAACCAACCAGCATCCCTTGGGCAGTAACGACAACAGTCGGAATGGCCGATATTGATCGGCCGCCTGCCATGTGACAGGCACCTGTAAAAGTGCTTTTTCACACATTAACTTAACTCTCCCAGTAACTCAGTGAGGTTGGTACTGTTGTTATATCCATTTTACAGATGAGTGTTTTACATACATTACCCAAATCCAGCTCTCCCAACGATTTTATGAGGTTGGTGGCTGTCATTTCCCTGTTTTACAGATAAAGAAAGCAAAGTGGCAGATGCAAAGTAGTATGTCCAAAGCCACACAGTGAGGATTACAGAAAGACTCTGAAGACAGACATCTCTAACCACAGTGACGTCTAAAGCCACAGCGGAGGTAATGCTGCCTAGGAAGACCTTCTGGAAAGAGGAGGCCAAGGCAGAAACTTGGAGAATAGCAATATTTAATGCATAGGCAGAGGAGGAAGCATCCAAAAAAGAAGGGGGAGGAACAGGGACACATAGCAAAAACAAAACAAACAAAAACTATGAGAGTTCTGAGTTCCAAAGAGAAAGATTAAGATTAGCACCAAGAAATAATCCACAGATGGAGCAATGGGATGGTGGCTGGAGAGGCAGAACTGGAAGCCAGACCTTGGTGGGTTTGAATGGAGAAGGTAAAGAAATTATGATTTCTTTAGCCTATTCTTTTAAGAAGTCTGGCTATTAAAAGAAGGATAAAAAAGTAGTGACCACAGGGAGCCAGAGGATCGAGAAGTTGTTTTTCTTTTCCTTTCTAAAAATGAGAGTAATCGAAGCACATTTGTATCCTAAGGGAAAAGAGCCACGTGACAAGAAAAGGTTGAAGTCTCAGAAGAGAAACAGGATATTGGATAAGTGAGGTCTTTGAAGAAGCTGCAGCTGTGGATGGGACGTGGACTTCTTTCCTTGATATGGGAAGAAAGGAGGCAACGTGGTTAACGTGGGCGAGTTTGTATAAAGGGGTAATAAGTACATGGAGTTGTTGCCCTACAGCTTTTATCACCTCCATCGTCTGCTTGGCAGGAGGAGAGGACATAATTTATTGCACTGTCTTTAACAAAAGCTTTGGTCTGCACCATATTAGGGAAAAAAATGACCTGTTCCTATACAATGATTAGGTTGAGAAGCATTATACTAGACCATGAAAGCTAGAACAGACCAGAAAAGAGAAAATCATGCCAGTTTGCCTATAAGAAGAGAGGGGTCACCTGAGTGGGTACTAGGACTCCAGATAAAAAGACAACAATGACATGAACCAGCCAAACAACAGGCAGGAGGAGAGCTGACGGTGATTACTCATCTTGATAGAGTAGCAATAATTTGCTACTAAGAACAGAAAAGTAAAAGTAGGTCCCTTTCCTAGTGAGTAGATTCTTCATCTGATTTTACTAAACACCCCACCCAACCGCAAACGTGTCCCTACACAAACCGGACTAATCCCTGGCTGAGTTCATCAAACAGAGCACAGAAATCCCTCCCCAGCTGCACATTTCAGTCATGCGAAATTCTAGCACGCCTACCTTTTCAGCAACTGTGCGCATTTCAGTTCCCGTATATGTAAATTTGGAGTCACTCCTTTTGCGGATAAATTAGGAGAAAAAAGGGAACAGTAAAACCTTAGCAGAGAGAAAGGAAAAGGAAGGAAAGTAAACTGAAGCTAGAACTGTACTCATACATCTGTGAGAAGCAGTCTGGGACGCATGCATAGGTGGCTGTGAGCCTGAAGGTTTTCACCGGCAAAGCTAAACTTCTAGAATCCTGGGAATTAAGGAGGTGGGCTTGAGAAGTACACGCTCGAAGTTAAATAAAAGTAACCCCAAGTTTTTACCATCTCAAGCATAGCATTCAAGCTTCTAGGGGTCTCTGAGATCAATCACTGTAGGGCTCACCACCGAGAGGCAGAAAGACAGAGAGATGGAGGAGCCGATTTAGATGGAAAAATAGATCAATAGGGGGAAATATCTCTTAATGCGCATATCACCTGCCACAAAGAAAATCATGAGTACTCGTTGTCATGTCGAGGGGGAGAGAACAAAAAAAATATATCAAGCAAGAAAATGGAAAATAACAGCGCCATATAGGTCGACAAATTTCTACGTAAGAGCTTTCACAGATTCACTCCTGATCTTGGCTTCCCTCGACCGCATTTTTCACCTAAGGTCATGCATATCTCAACGGAAAATCCTACCAGGAAGTAAGGTGGATAGCAACCCTCAGGGCTGGGATGGGATGAATTCAAAGTGTATCACTGAGGGAGCTCCGGACTGATAATGCTTACTTAAAACACAACCCATACACAATCTTGCCAAACTCGGCATAATTCTGAGTTAATAATGACATGGAGACCAACAGATGAGTAAACAAATATAGTCTTACCTTGTGTCATCATTCAACTAGAGTGGGAAAGAGCAGAAAACATTATTGATCACATTACGCTTATTAGATGTACATGGATGCAGATTACACGAAAATTAAGTCATGTGTTCCTGCATGCCGGCATGAAACACTGGAGAATTCTTCCTTCGGACCGGAAACAACTAAGCTCCATTTCCTCATCGTCTTTCGCCCCATTGCACAACTTAATGCAGGGGAAACCTGTGCGTCTTTGAAGTCCTCTCCTCGCTTAGCTTGTCTGATACACTTAAAATGCGTCCTAGAGGGAAGACTGGAGGCAAGGCGAGGGGCCCCAACCGTGGTCGGCCGCTTCCTAAGACACTGATGTCCTACTGAGAGAGGAGGCGACTGAGGAATGCAAAGGAAGGGGCTTACAGAGATGACCGACTCGGGTGTCGCTTCCTGCAACACTATTATGCTAGAATGTCTTCCCGGCCTATCGCGGTTTCGGTCGATTTGGGTGATAACTGCAGATTCAAAGAAATGGCCAGAGACTCTAAGAAAAAAAAAAAAGCAAGCCCTCCCCCTGCCCCCAGGCTTATGCGGGTCGCCGGGGGACTGCGGGGGCGCTTAAAAAGCGTCAAGCGACCGGAGGATACGGGACCCCCGCGACAGGACCATCCGTCCAAGGATCTGAGCGCCTGGGGCCTCCGCAGCCCTGGACGCAGCCAGCACCCACCCGAGGACACGCTGGGAGTGCTGAGCAGGGTTCGGCCAGGCTAACTGACCTACTCACCTCCCCAATACACAGCCCCATCACCTCCTCCTTCTCTGTGCTCAGAGCGTGGTTGAGACACACGAGGAAAGCATCCGACTCCAGATGAACCGCCTGCACCGCCTGCACCACCTGCATCGCCATCTTGGTCCGACCCCGCTCCAGTCCGCCTCGGGCCCACTCGGGCCTGGCCAACCCCGAGCTCCAGCGCGCGGGTTCCGCGGGGGCGGGGCTTGGGGAGCGCGGGCGGGGCCGGCGCGGGGGCGGGGCTTGGGGCGGGGGCGGGGCGACCCGGCGGCACCTGGGAAACGCCCGCGCCGGTTTGGGCAGGCGTGGCCGTCGGGGCGGAGGGCGGAGGGCGGTGGCCGGCCGCGGACGGGGCGTCAGGCCGGGCGGCGGGGGCGGCAGGGAGGCGGTGCTCCCTGGCCGCAGGCGGACGTGGTCTGTCAGCGGCGCCCGGGCGCCCGGGCACGCGCCTCCCGAGCGCCGGCGCCCATTTTGCCCGCCCGCTGAGGAGAGCAGTACGCGGCCTACAGGCTCTGGGGACAGCCCTGAGGCGGCATCGCCGCGCGCGCCAGCCTCTGGAGCCAGGGGGACGCTCTTTTGAAATTCGGTCCTAAGCTAGTTGAGGTTTTATTTTATTTTGTTTTGTTTCCAAGTTACGGCCCCTGAATTTTGTACCACTCTCCCTGGACCACTTCCGGTTGCTGGCCCTTGCCTCGTAACTTCGGCTGGGGTGACCTCGGCCCCGGATGCCCCTCGGCTCGCCCCGGGCTCACGTCCCGATCCCGGCTTGACTGGCCCGGGGTGGGGGACCTGGAAGTTTTAGCCTCGCTGCTCTCGAGGCGGATTAATTAGCCCAAGAAACATTATATTCATGTGAGTAACCCTCTTGCAGAAACAGTGCTATACTGTGTCTGAAAAAGTATCACTCTTAAGCTTGGCTGCTGCTCCTTTCTTCAAAGGCTTTTACGTATCTGTTCGTTACAGGGAAGGGGATTGGGGGCCTTCGGGTTTGATTCAAGGTCGGATGTCTCCCGGTCGTTACCCACGATGCAAGTTTCCGCAGCTCTCCTTGTCTTGATATCAAACCTGGTGACATTCCGTGTCAAAGTAATTTTCTTTGGACGTCTGTCAAAGTACCCACGTCCCAACTCCCAAGGTTAGGAATTACACGTGGATCTTAGGAACGATTCTAAATCAAAGCAAAATATAAGCCGTGCCGCCTCCACAGCCCATCGGTGTTTGCGTGCGTTTGAGCTCGTTTTCTAGTCCCTGCGTGGTTTTGAAGCCGGGCAGACAGGGCAGTACTGGAAAGGGAACATTCCCAGGGGGCTACTTGAAGAGGTGTTGATGCTTTGCTCTTTTCTCCCAAGTCAGTTCCAACCCGTCTCCCCGCAGACAGGGCCCGCATCCAGAACTCTCTGTGATACGTATGCCAGCAACCTCCATTTTTGCCTAATGCTTAAGGATCACATGGCACATCTGTCCGTGATTGGTTTTGATGATGATGAAGCTTGGGAGAAATTTCAAGTGTGCAATCACACTGGACGCATCTAAATGTTCTCTTAACTTTCGACTTTGCACCGTATATTATTTTCGGTTCCTGTGTGTGGCCAGTATGCCCAGCCCTCACGGGGCAAGGATGGCTGTTCTTCTCATTATTATGTTTTAGTGGCGGGATGTTTTGAGTTTATATAAAGTGCCTTTAGGCACCTTCGAGAAGGAAAACACCTTTCGTTTGCTGTTGCTGTTATTCTCATATTCCAGAATGACATTCTCTAACTTTTATAATGCTGGTGGCTGCATTTTACAGCTCTAAATGTTTAATTGGAGTAGAAAAAAAAAACTATTAACATTTATGGCAAGCTTATTATGTGCTAGACCATCTACTAAGCATTTATATACTTGTGTGTGTAAACTGCCCCTAACTGGAATCAGGCGCTGCAACTTCCTAGCTGCGTGACCTCACGCGAGTTACCTAACTTCTCTGTGCCTTACCTCCCTCATCTTTTGCTGGGGGAGATAATAGTATCGGTCTAAGCAGGCGATTATTAAAGGAGTCAATACATATAAAACCCAATGGAAGTGCTACATAAGTGCTGACCGTTATGATCAATATGTTCTTTAATTCTCATATTACACTTCAGAAAACCGAGATGGAGACAGGTTAACTTGTCCAAGGTCACAAGACTAGTAAGTGACAAAATCAGGATTCACACGCAGACCAGGCTGACTCCAGGGCACACGTTCTCAGTAACTTCACCATTGTAATTGGATGAGTTTATTAACTGACTTCAAATGAAATAAGTGTATTCAACTGATCAATGCTTAAAAACTATTAAAACACCTGGAAATGAAAACAAACGATCCTTTTTTAAGAAGACACAAAGTAAGTCGTTCTGTAAAGGAAAATTAATGGTTTTACTTAGATTACTACCCAAAGAAGCCCTTCTCTATGGTATATCATCCGTTTACAATATAATTTACAAAATGCCTTGCTAAGAAATTATCTAGGCCAGTGTGGTCTCTGACTGTGGCATCAAGGTGACCCCCGTGGGGACAGTCTCTTTTAGTGCCTTCATAGATGGATAAAGCTATATAAACACTTTTAAAATCCATTTGAATTTGCAGCTGGTAGTGTTCCTTGAGCTGAGTGGAACAGGTTCATGTTCCGTGTATTGTATTGGACCTTGTACCTAAGTTTATCCAGACGTTTTAAGAGATTTGGCTTAGTTCAAGGCGTCCTGAATTTTGTGAACAAGTGTCATGTGCAGAAAAATGTTCCGTGGGCACATAAATTTGGGAAATGTTAACAAAATGAAGTTTCTTTACTGCATAACTTGCCAGGGCTTTGACTGTGTTAACGTGAGATTCCCAAACTTATTTGACCAAGAAAAAAGGAGCAAATGTTTCAAGAATCACATTTAGTGAAATGGTGTCCCATTCATACGACCTGTGATTTTTGTGGCCTTTGATCTGAATCCCTCTCACTCAGCCTTTGCTTTTCTAGGCTGAGAATGTCGGTTCATGTTCATACGACAGCTTCTCAGCCCCTCGATCACTGCAGTTGCCCTTCTCTGGGCCTTCATGCTCTCTGAGCGGTGGCAAACGCAAGTCCAGGGTCGTGTGCTGGGGTTTGTTCCCAGGCTCATCCTGCTGATGCCCAGCATGCTGGCCTTTCGGTCACAGCAGCACATCCCGTTGCCTTTCTTCTGGAAATATTTTGTAGTGATTCATAGGCCTCTTTGTAGTGAATCATAGTAACAGAGCATCATCTCCAACTTGTTTGCCCTCTGTTCCACTGGAATTATTTCCTTCTAATGTCAGCGTAACCCGTAACATTTTGCTTTTCATTCGAAACATTTAAACGTCAATAATGTTGGTTGTCGCTAGGACCTGTCTGTGAAGCCGAAATGGTCCCGAAACCCTTAACATTTGGAATCTGCTTTTTTAAAACCTTGGCCACGCTTCTTTTGTACTCGAAATCCAGACTTTAATATATTTTATTTTGGCATTAATATTTACTGGGATTTTGTATATCCCTTCTTTCCAAAGCCCCGAGGAGGAAGAGAGGCAGAATAATTCTATCTGCTAAATAGAAAAAAAAATGGCTTTGAAAAATATATATATAGCTATATAATACCCAACACCCAGAGAATCAATTTCTACCCATGTCTGTGTGGTCTGTTCACCTTCTCTATATCATTCCTGCTACTGAAGAGCTTATGTTCCTGTATTTGGGGAGAGACAGGATGTGAACTAAGCGGAGCAAACATGCAAGGCGATTTATAATCAGAGGCCAGAATAGGAGCTTTAGTTTAATCCAGTGCTGCAGTAATTACGGGAGGCATGACGTTCTCATGAAGAAGGCAGGCACCTGCACTCTGCCGGAATAGTTCTGACATGGACAGAGGCCTGGGGAGGTGTTGTAGGCAAGTGGAAAGCAAGATCGAAGGTGTGAGGCTAGAGATGAGCCTAGTATTGGGGGGAAAGTTTATCTCAAATACAGCGGGGGTGGTGCGCCTTGGAATTGGTGACAGATAGGATATAGCAACTAAAGACGATGAAGTCCAAGATAACTCATAAGTTTTGAGTCTGCAGGATCAGGCGGGGTGGCACTGCCATTGAGAGAAACCGAGATTTGGTTAAGGAGAAGGGGTGGCCCTTCAGGTGAATGAAGTGAGAGAGCCCCGTACGACGGGACCTTACGATGGCTCAGAGTCAGGTCCGTTCAGGGTACAGTGGGCGAAGCCACTATGATATTCTTAAATTATTCACTAAAATCAGACCATTTCTTACGTCTATAAAAGATATTTTGTACTTTCCTTTCAGGGAAGGTAAATTAACAGTGTTAACGAAAACAAATCAGACTCAGATTGTCGTCCTTGAAAAGGAGGCTTGGTTCAGCTCGGTTAGCGCTTTGTGGCGAACTTCGTCCTGGGCTGCATCACGCCGGGTCCTGGCAGCTCACTTGCTCTTGACGGTCTGGCTCGAGGGGAATACCTTCCCATCCTCTGCTGTGGTTCCTTTCCCACCTGATGGGAATAGGAGGCCTTTGTTTTGTGTGGCCGGTCCCCCAATGCTGCGGCACTGTGAGCCAGGTCCAAAGGATTCATTCCTGCAAAACGCAGGCCAAGATGTGGCGAGGCCCCAAAATGAGACCCGGAGCTGGACAGAGGACCCTTATGGGGTTAGAGCCGAGTCTGCCCGGGAGGTGGGCTTCTTCTACCCCTCTCAGAGGGCAGAGGGACTTTTCTGGCCTTCTGACTTGGGAGAGCAGAATTTAAGCCCACACTTCTACGGAAAACTGGGCTCCTGTAACATCCCGAGGCGTTATCACAATGAAACAAGAACCTAGGTGGATAGCTACCGCTTCCTCCCACTCAGCTCCGAATCACCATAATCCCCAGAGTCTGCTGCAGCTCAAAAACTCCATGAAGCTCCCTTACATCGTTTCCCTAACGTGAAACCCCCCTTCTGGAAATGCCCAGCTGCTATAAGTCACCTTTCTAAGTAAACTGACAAATAGGTCGTTCGCTCTTAAAACAACTTTTACTTTCAATTTAGAAAGCCATGCACGTGATCTGACCTTCACAGTCTTACCTTTGAAGTGGAAAGCGCTTGGCAGGGAGTTTTCCTCGGGGGATGTGGCATACACGTGTCTGCTCCACCGCGGTCCTGCCCAAAGAAGTGTGCCCTCAGGCACACCCGTGTGCACATTCTCTTGCTCAGGACGTTTGGTCAGACACTGCTGCGTGAACGCAGACTTGCGAGCACCGCCCAGCTTCGTGCAGTGCTAGTCCCGCATGTCCACGGGACTCCTGACCTCCCCCGATTCCCGAGTGCTCCGTAGTGGCCCCGAGGCTCTGCCTGAGTGTCACTCCAGTGTCTCGCAGGGCGCTCCAGATGTCCTCGGCTCCGTTTAGGCTGTGCAGGTAGACATATGTGAGGTGTGGTTCTGGTTGGTGGTTGCTAGTACCAGGTCCCCTTGCTCACTGGTGAGTTCATTCAAACCGCAAAAGTCACACCTGTGTCCTGTGCGCGGGTGCTGCAGGCTTAGGTGGAGAAAAGCAGGGCTAGAATTGGAACTCAAGGCCCAGAATGTCAGGAGAGGATGTGGGGGCGCCACCCGATCACCTCTGGGTTCACCAAGAGGGTGTCTACCGCGACGAGTACCAGCGCACGTGGGTGGCCGTCGTGGAAGAGGTAACTGTTTCTACTTTGCTTATTTCTTTATTGATTTTGCTTTCAAGCAACTTGGTTTCTGACTAGGCTCGATTTCCTGAAGTCTTTGATTTTATTTTTGATCACTTCTTTCCATCAGGAGACGAGTTTCCTAAGGGCACGAGTCCAGCAAGTTCAGGTTCCCTTAGGTGACGCAGCTAGGCCAAGTCACCTTCTTACCTCCCAGCTACCTCTCATGTGGCAACTCTACCCTGAGGAGCGCTACATGGATAACAACTCTCGCTTGTGGCAGATCCAGCATCATTTAATGGTACACATGTCGCTTGATCATTTTCCATTGGATGGGGACTCTTACAGCAGAGTGCTCTATAAACTTTTCTTTTTCTGACAGGTCAGGGGAGTCCAGGAGCTGTTGCTTAAGCTTTTGCCTGATGATTAACCTGGTACGTATGTTCGTTTCTCCCCCGTGTCCCCTCTTTTTTTGCACGCTGTTCGGTCGTGGTGATTTTAATGATCCATTTTTTTTCCAGGTGCTGGAATTCTAGGAAGACATGCTCCTCTGTTCTGTTCAGTACATGGCAATCACTTCATCCACCACCGCAGTGCACCCACGTGTGGGCCTAGGGGAGGGAGTGGGTTGAAAAACTGCTCAAGAACACAGAAGTTTAGGAAGGGTCATGAAGAACACCGCGAGTGGAACTGCAGAGAGAGGGTTACGCAGGCAGAAAGCGAGTCAACAAAAGCACTTAGTCAGGATACGTAACTTGAAATTGACTCCTTTGGAAATTGCCGTAGAACCTTTAATGGACATCATCAGCTGGAACTGGGATCTGATGAATCCCACAAAAGTCAGCACCTGCTACAGAACACATGCTCTGATCACCAAGGACTTGGTACTGATTTAGAGAGAAGAGAGCAGCTCCTAGCAGCATCAACATCTATTGGTCGCTTATTTGCCCTGCAGCAGTCCTCCTGCCTTCCCTCCTCCCACCCTGTAAATATCCTAGGTTTTGCTCCAGTGTTTCCCATCCCAGTACTGACCTAGCTTGGATCTACTGAGAACGTAGGGGGCTCTGGAAAAAAGGAAAAGAAAAAAAAAAAAAGGAGGTTATTTGCATTAATGAAATTAGCTACAAAGGCTCCTGGGCCTTTTTCCTTTCTGAAATTGTGTCTTCAAATTATTGGAAGTTGCTGATCAAATTCATGGGCACTTAAATTTATTCTCTGGTCACAGATATTTTGAATAAGTCGGTTTCTGTACGAGCTCCGGAAAACATCTTAGCTGCTTGAAGAGCACCTTTCTCAGGAAGTAATAGCAGCGAGTATCGCTGATTTTCCTAGGAAAGCATTTACTACCTGATAAAGAATTCCCCGAGTTAAAAGAGTTATAACAGTTTATATCCATTAAGAACCTTAGTTGTACTTTTTAAAAATCTTGGGAATAATAGCTACCGTGTAGCGAGGCCTTCCTGCCTTCCAGGCACTATTCTATGCACTTTATCACATTTAATCCTTCCATCAATGCTGTGAGGTAGGTATGATCCCCATTGTATACACAAATAATAAGGAAAAAGGCTCAAGGAGTTTAATCATTTACCGAGGGTGGTTTTGTGAATGACAGCGGGGCAGTGGGCAGGCCCTTCAGGCTGCGGCGTCGGCTCCTCTAGCCCAGTATTGGTTTACAGTACTCGAGACGAGTTGATTGAATTCAAGGGTTTTTTGTTCCATGTAAAGCTATTTATATCTTCCAAAGCAAATGAAATGGACATTATAAAAATACAGTTGATTCATCCTACGAATGGGCAGAGTATTTTTTAGTGTAATTGTCTTCTAGCTGTTGGAAGGGCATACTGCTTGCCTCTGAAGAGAATTCCTTCTAGAGGGGCTTTAAAGTTGTTATGGATAAAAGACAAAATAAAAATCGTTTTTCTTATTTTAGTTTTCTGGAATGCTGCGGAAGGATCCGTGCCAGAAACAAGCCTGTGAGATACAGAAATGTTTACAAGGTACTATGTTCAAGGCTTTTTTATATTTTTCCATTTTATAAGAGACCAGTTGTTCCTTTTATCAACAAACTCTATTAACTGCTTTCAGAATGTAATATTTCCGTAACTTATCCTGAAGACCCTTCTCACCGTATTACCAAAGATGCAGAAAATAAAATGGGATCTAAGCTTGGGGTTTGCAATCCTGGTTGTACAGTAGAATCTCCTGGAGAGCTTTGAAAACTTGCCGGGGTCAGGTCTGGGCAGGAATCGGTCTAAAAAGCTAAGCAGTGATTCTAATGTGCAGCCGGAGTTGAGAATGACTAAGCTCACCGAAGTCCTTTTTTAAAAAGACTGGGTTTAAAACGGGTTCGCTATACTTCACTGTGGCTGACAACTCACTTTCCAAAAGCAATCAGGTGAGAAGGTGCGGTGTTGAAAATACAATTGGAATTCGGGTTGCCAAAGTCAGCACCGAACTTTAAAGGCACAAGTGAATCTCAAGCAAAGCATATTTGAGGTGGTTCGTCCATTTTGTTTTAAATCAGCCAATAAGTTTGACCAAATGCCAGAGGATTTTCAAATCAGTGAATGATTATTGGCAGGAACAAACAGAAAAAGCTACAAGACCCTCTGAATCGGAAAGCTGACTTTGGATAATTTTTTTCCCATTATTAAAGTACAATAATAGAGACGGATGCCCATGAAAATATAGAAAGGAAGGAAAAATGTTGAGTTCACCCAAAGACCCAGCACCAGAGAAAACCCTTGTTTGTATACTTCCTCTGACTTTTTTTTAAAATCTATTTATTTTAATTAGTTGCAAGTATACAGTACATCGGTTAGACATCTATGTAGTTCGTAAAACGATCCCCCCAATTGCTCCCTCCCTCCCCTGACCCTCTACTTAGCCATCATACTAATGCTGGCTGCACTCTATGCCGTGCTCCCCATCCCCGTGACCATCCATCAGCTACTAATTTGTACTTCTTTAACCCTTCACTTGCCCCATTTCCCAGCCCCTCCAAACACCCCTCCCTCTGTCTTTCACCAAATTGTCCACTGTATTTGTGAGTCTGTTTTTGATTAGTTTGTTCTTTTTATTCCTTAGATTCCGCATATAAATGAAATTGTATCGTGTTTGCCTTTCTCTGATTTAAATACCCTCTAGGTCCATCAGAGCGATATCTTTTTCCACCCCGTTCCTTTTAGTCTGTGTGCGTTTTAATCTGAAGTGAGTCTCTTGTAGGCAGCATGTAGGGGTCTTGTTTTCTTATCCATTCAGCCACTCTGTATTTTGGTTGAAGCACTTAATTCTTTTCCATTTGAAGTACTTATTAATAGAAATGTAGTTGTTACCATTCTTTATTCATGTTTTTGACACACGTTTTTCTTCTTAAAGGAGTTCCTCCAACATTTTCTGTAATGCTAGCTTGGTGGTGATAAGTTCCTTTAGCTTATTTCTTC
>NW_024342648.1:1469378-1470087 GCF_902729225.1 Pteropus medius | reverse complement strand
ATCCCAGTGTTAATATGAGGCCGCCAAAGGAAGCCTGGTGACAACTGTCAGTGACTTCGTTTAGTAGATGGGGGGTGGGGTGGGGGTGACAGTATCAAACAGGCTATTTGCTTTCCTCAAACGGGTGTTAGAACCATCACTCCACCCTGCCCCACCCCCCGGCCCCCGAAAAAGAAAAAGATGACTTTCTAAGCAAGAGCAGAAACAAATTCTGATCGGTTCCAGTCTTAGTCTATTCTGGCCATTATAACAAAATACCACAGATGGGGGGTGGGGGAGGGGCTTACAAACGAGACATTTATTTCTCGCAGCTCTGGAGGCTGGAAGTCTAAGATCAAGGCACTGGCAGACTCAGAGTCTGGTGCGGACCCACTTCCGGTTCAGAGAGCGCTGTCTTCTCACGCCGTCCTCACGTGAAAGGGAACAGGGAGCTCTCTGAGGCCTCTTTTATAAGGGTTCCAACCCCATTCGTGGGAGCCACAGCCCCGTGAACTAAGCACCCCCCAAGGCCCCGCGTCCTGATACCACCGCCTTGGGGGTTAGGATGTCAACATGTGAATTTGGAGGGGACACAAACATTCAGTCCGTAACAGAGAGGACCCTTCCTCGCCTCTTCCAGCATGCTACAAAAAGCCTCCAGGGCTGTGAAGGGACAGCAATGGTCCCTGATGTTGAAATACCTTTATTATTTGAGACCAAGTATTCTTTT
>NW_024342648.1:1348519-1459164 GCF_902729225.1 Pteropus medius | reverse complement strand
CTCACCATCAAAAGAAGAAACTGCATATAGCGGCGACAGCGTTCAATGTCAAAAACTGTACGCTAGACCAAGTTTCCAATTCCTTTGCTCCACCCTGGCTCTCCCACAGAATAAATGGAAGTGCTCCTTGAGGATTCTGACGACGGAACAGCAGCTGACTGGAGAAACCCAGAACTGTGTGCGTCCCGTTTCCCCTCCTGGACCACGTGGCCTACAGCCAAGGCAGGACTCGGAAAATAATGGGACAAAATTCAACACACACTCATGAGAAAAAGTCTCAGAGAATCAGGTAGAGGAGGAACACTTCCTCAACTTGATAAAGAGCATCTACAATGACAGCCACGGCTAACGTGGTGCTCACTGCTGAAAGCCTGAAGGTGTTTATCGAAGTGGACCAAGTGGACAAGGGACAATCACTCAGATTAATGGGACAGAATAGAAAGTATAGAAAAAGACAACCCAATTTAAAAATGCGCAAAAGAGTCTACGGCCATGCCACCCTGAATGTGCCCCGACCATCCCGCCTGATTCAGAAGCTAAGCAGGGTCAGGCCTGGTTAGTGTTTCTTGGGATGGGCTTTTGCATCACTAGGAAATTCAGGTGCTGTAGGTGTAAAAAAGTAAAAAAATAAGGATTGTAAGCTGACAAGGTCTCATCTGTGAGGTCAACCAAGGTTGCCTCACCAAAAATAAAAGCTGGGGGGAGGGGGCTTAAAGAGAGGCAGAGATAAACAATGGGGTAAAGACAGTCTCTTCGATAAATGGTGCTGGGAAAGATACATGCAAAAAAATGAAACTGTTCCACCTTCGTACACCACGTACAATAGACTCAAACAGGATTAAAGACTTAAATGTAAGACCCGACACCATTAAACTTCTGGAAGAAAACACAGGCAGTAAACTCTGATATTGCTATTAGTAATTGTTTTCTGATATACAACAGAAATAATAAACAAATGGGACCACATCAAAGGTTTTGCACAGCAAAGAAAACCATCAACAAAACCGAAAAGACAACCTACCGAATGAGAGAAGATGTCCACCAATGATATCTCAAACAAGGAGTTAATATCCAAATTTTATAAAGAACTCCTGTAACTCCACACCAGAAAAACTAACAATCCGATTAAAAAATGGGCACAGGATCTAAATAGACATTTCTCTAAACGAGATATACAGTTGGCCAATAGACATATGAAAAGATGCTCGAGGTCACTAATCACCAGAGAAACGCAAGTTGAAAACACAATGAGCTATCACCTCACACCTGTCAGAATGGCCATCATCAATAAATCAACAAATAACAAGCGCTGGCGAGGATGTGGGGAAAAGGGAACCCTTGTGCACTGTTGGTGGGATTGCAAACTGGTACAGCCGCTATGGAAAACAGTCTGGAGTTTCCTCAAAAAATTAAAAATAGACCTACCTTATGACCCAGCAATTCCACTCCTGGGTATTTATCCAAAGAAATCCAAAACACTAATTTGAAAAGATCTGTTCACCCCTGTGTTCACTGCAGTGTTATTCACAGCAGCCAAGATATGGAAGCGACCTAAGTGCCTATCAATAGATGACCAGATAAAGAAGAGGTGGAACATATTATACAGTGGAATATAACTCAGCGATAAGAAAAATGAAATGTTCCCTTTGTAACGACATGGATGGACCTAGAGGGCATTATGCTAAGTGCAATAAGTCAGATACAGAAAGGCAAATACCGTATGATTTCATTTACATGTGAAATCTAAGGAACGAAATAAATGATTTCTCGAACAAAATGAAAAGACATAGAGAACAAACTGGTGATTGACAGGGGAAGGAGAGATTGTGGGGTTGGGCGATAAAAGTCAAGGGATGGAGAGGTACGAATTAGTAGCTACAAAACAGACACGGGGCCATGGGGTACAGCACGGGGAATAGAGTTAATAGTAGTGCAATGGCTGTGTGTGGTGCCCGCGGGTGCTATAGCAATCGGGAGGATCGCTTCATAAATTATGTAAATGTCTAACCGTTGTGCTGTACCCCTGAAATTAATATAAAATGACAAAATATAAAAATAAAAGGTTATGCTCATACAACTGGCATTAAATAGCATGTTAAAGAGAAAAAAAAAGTACAAATTGGCAGTTACAAAATCGTCATGGGGATGTGAAGTACAGGAAATACAGTTAGTAATACTGTAATAACCATGTGTGGTACCAGGCGGGGCCTAGGCTAATCGGGGGGGATCGCTTTGTAACTTGTATAAATGTGTACCCACTATGCTGTACTCTTGAAACTAATATAAAATAAAACTTTAATTGAAAATAAATAACTTTTAAAAATGGGCAAAAATCCTAAAGAGACACTTGACCGAAATGGATGCAAAGATATTGCACATCGCCGGCTGCGCCATTCTGCATCTATCCGTTGGGACTCAGGGCCGGGGCGAGTGCCCAAGGAAAGCCACGAGAGCGAGTAAAGCTGTCACATATCTAGGAATAGCATGGAACCACAGATGTACAAGATCTACGTGGAAAAAAATAATAAAAGTCAACGCAAAGACGTCGAAGACCTAAATAAATGGAGAGAAAGCCCATGTTCACAGAGAGATGACTCGATAGCATAAAAGATGTTCATTCTTCCCAAATTTACCTATATAGTTCCCAGGCAATCCCAATCAAAATGTCCACAGAATTTTTGAAAGTAATCGACGAGCCTGTTCTAACGTTCAGATGGACAAGGAAAACTTCCGAAGCAGCCACAGCGCTCCCGAGGACAGTGTGTGGGAACTCGTCTTACCGACTGTCAGGGCCGAGGAAAGGGAGAAAGGGGCCGGTGGAACAGAACGGAGAACCTAGAATCAGATCCACACACACGTGGCTTCTGGTGTATGATGGAGGCAACGCTTCGAATACTGGGGAAAAGAAGCCTGCAGTAAATGCTGCGGGGACGATCGTCAGCATCAAAGAAAGGAAACGGGATCCCTGTGTCAAACCACAGCCCCGCTCTCCCAACATTACGCCTACCCCTACCCCGCCGTCATCCCTCTGATGACAGATCAGGTGAGGGCACAGCGCAGACGCCCGCTGTGCCACGTACACGAGCAGGGAGGCGCCCCTGCACTCCGGGAGTGTCCGACCCACGAGGCAGCAGAACCCCACTGAGTCTTCCCAGAGACACTTCCAATTCCGGATTAGTCTGGCAGCCGGGGCCCCGGACGAGGGCAGCTCAGATGCAGGCACTTCGAAGCCACATTACGGTATTTACAGTATTTACGGTATTTACGAAGTGAGGGGCAGGCTAGGGAAGCCTCGGGGACAGAGCAGGACTGTGAGTCTAGCAGCGACACAGCTGTCCGCGCACTTCCACCTGAGCGGTAAGAGGAAGAAGACGGAAGGCCTGGGGAGGGGGCCCTGCCTGCAGGGAGTGTGACCTGTCCAGTGACAGGGCCGGCGACATGCCCACAGGAACCTAGCTACCTAACTGGGGGTTAGGAGGAAGCTGCTGGCAAGGTTCTAGTCACCAGCAGAGTGCTACAGATGGAAAAGGAGGTGCCACTTGCACCCGGAACACCTGTGCTTGGAGCCCTGACAGGTCGCTGTGGTGTAAGAAAGCCGAAACTATGCCACGTAGAGGGACAGGGACCTAGTGGAGGAGCCGTGAAACCCTGAAGAGAAGGGGAGGGAGGAGATGGGGAGGCCAGCCGACCGCGCTGCGGCCACCTACCTGGAACCACAGAGACGCCCGCCACGAGAGCCCATCTTAGCTCTCCCTAAATTCCCGACCCACAGAAACCGTGGGAGAGAATAAAACAGTGATGGTTTCAAGCAGCAGGCTTGGGGGGCACTTGCCACGCAGCGATACTCTGTCCAGCCCAGGCCGGCCAGCTAGTCGCCAGCCTCCTCCTTCTGCACACTAAATATTCGCCCAACCAGTCTGGGAAACTCACTCGTGGTTCCAACGCAGAATTTACCTTGCAAAAATGACGGATGCCAACTGCGGGAGGAGACAAAGGGTGGCGATCCTCAAAGGCACATTAGAGTCACCTCGGGAGTTCAAACATATTCTGATGTGCAAGCACGCCTACGCCCATGCAGTCTGTGGCAGGCCGCAAGCATCAGTGCTTGTTAAGACTCCGAGGTGATTCCAAGGTCAAGGCAGATTTATAAACCGATGCTACACAAGCAGCCTGAGAGAACCGGCACCCCGGGTTTTTGAAATAAAGTCCGGGCCAGAGAGACAGCAGAGGACATCTGTCATGTAGCCCTCATTTCTCATCGATTGCTCCGGGCTCAATGTCTCCTCTGTAGAAGCTGGCGACATTACTATATGGGAATAAATCGTGTCACAGGGCACTTACAGGGTCTTAAAACCCCCGTAAGGGACCTATATTAAAAGACACGTACTTATATCTTATATACCACGTTATAAATGATGAAATAAAATACAACTAGTAATTGATGAAGTTTGATTCGAATGGTCACTAAGGTTTCAAACAATACATGTGAGCAAGTGTGAAAGCTCTTCTAGTATGATATAGGCAGGACTTTATTGCGGCTCCTCACGCCCCAGCCCTGACGGGCAAGGGGAGTGTTCAAACATCGAGGAATATTTCACATACAAACCTGAAGGAGGAAAAATCCACCACCCACAGCTGTCGCAGCCAACTTGCCAACCTTCTGGAATATGAAACCCGTGCACCTACAAAAACCAAACCAACGTCAGACAAGTTGATAGGCTGTCGGGTACAAACAGTTGTCAGACATATACAGTATTATTCAGCCAGAAAATTCAGCCCTTTGCAACAACGTGGATGGACCCAGAGGAGATTATAGTAAGTGAAATAAGTCAGGCAGAAAAAGATAAATACTGTACGATCTCATTTATATGTGAAATCTAATTTAAAAAAAAACTGCTAGAAAAAGAGATCAGGGGTAGGGGAGTAGGGCCTGGAGTTAGGTGGTCAAAAGGTACAAATCTGCAGCTAGAAGATAAACAGGCGCCAGGGATGTAATGCGCAATGTGATGACAATAACTAACGCTGCTGTGTGCGACACGGGAAAGTTGTTAAGACAGCAAATCCTAAGAGTTCTCATCGCAAAGAGAATTTTTTTTCTTTCAATGGTGTCTATATAAAATGATGGTTGTTAACCAAACCTACTGTAGTAATCACTTCACATTACGTAAACCAAACCGTCATGCCGTAGGCCTTAGACTTACACAGTGATGGATGTGTTATTACTCAATAAAACTGGGGGGAAATGAGGATAGATAACATCAGTTCCAATTTCAGAGTTGTGAGAAGGAAATGATGTGTCTATATAAATACTTTAAACAGTACCCGAGGTGTAAGAAATACTATGTGTGACCCAGAACTTTAGCATGGTGTTTAGAGAAACGCCACATGTTATGTGATCTATTTCACAGAAGTCAATGCGTTTTTGTTGGTTAAAGGAGATGATTCCTATAACCGCAATACTAAATCGCGCAAAAAAAGAAAAAAAAGACACCAGACATCTCTCGCACCACTTACCATCCAGTGACACCTCCAATTAATAGCTGGGTCGCCACGCTATACTTTTCAACGGAGGGCCCAGATTCCTGCCCGAACAACTTACGCCACCATGGCTGCTTTTTAGCATATTCTGCAAGGTCCAGTGACTCAAAATTCCCCTCAAAGTTTCCTACAAGAAATAAGATGCTTAATAATAGTTACTTTCACAATAAATTACTACCATTCTCTTAACTAGATTAGGGAATTTTTAAATAAATATAGTCGTAATAAGAACCGCCAAATATTATTCTTTTTGTCTAGAATTCCAACGTGTTATTCATTGCGCCACAGAGCCAGGTACCCAAATATTATTCTATTTTAAATAGTAAATTAACTCTGAAATTCTGACTAACGATTTTTGGAAATCAGACTAAAATCAACAAACAGTATCAGTCTTAGAGAAAAAAAAAAAACCCTGGAAATTTAGAATCAGTATTTTAGGTTTTCCTCTCAAAATGAAAACCAACCAAAAGGACTTAGGAAAAACTGCAAGTAATACCTAAGAACGCATCCTAAATGAAATGGATTTTCTTCATTTGCCTCTCCTTTTCAGAAGTAACTCAATACTATTCGATAGCCCACAAATTCACAAATTCTCAGTATTATGTGGATCCCAGTGACAATAAAAATAAGAAGTAATGTTTAATTGAGATCTATATATTAAACATGAATATCTAATTAAATGCACAGAACAAAATAGGTACAACACAAGGTACTGTTGATTAACCCCATTTTATAAGTAAGAAATGGAGAGTCAGAAGTGATTTGCCCAAGAAGGGAAAAAGAGTTAACAAAAATGTCTAATCCCTTTCTCTGTGGGAAGATAACGCAGGGATAAATTTAATGAAAGATGAGCAAGACCTCTATACTGTAAATGACAAAACACTGCAGAGAAAAACTGAAGAATGACCTAACTAATGGACATACATACCACATCTATGTTTTGCAAGACTTGATATGTTTAAGATGTTCATTCTCTCCATATTGATCTCCAGACTCCACGTGTTCCCAATCAAAAAGCCAGTTTTTATCTAGAGATTGACAAGCTGCTTCTAAGATTCACTTGGAGACAGACACACTGGCTGTCTAGAGTACTGTTCCAGTTGCTAAGGCTGTACAGGAAATTACCCCCAAAACGTGACGGCGCAAAAACAATCATCCGCTATGCTCTCAGATCCTGCGGATCAGCACTTTGGACAGGTACAGCACTGTGGCTCATCTCCGCTGCCATGTGCCGAGGCTTCGACTGGAAGACTAACAGGCCGGATCTGGAATCATCTACTGTGGTCACACATACAGGCTGCCCCTCTACGTGGGACATTTTGGACTTCTTTAAAGCATGGCGGCTGGGTTCAAAGGTGCCTATCCCTCAGGAGAAAGTGAGAGAGCGAGGGACCTCGAGGGCGAGGCAGAAGCTATGTTACCATTTAAGTCCCAGCCTCAGAAGTCATGCAGTGTCACGTCTACTGTATTCTGTTGGAGCGGTCACAAACTCTCGCTCAGATTCAAGAGCCCATCACTCAGTAGAAGGAGTGGCAAAGTCGCACCGAGAAAAGAGAATGTGGAATGAAAGATATTGGTGGCCAAAGCAATGTTGGGTAGAAAAAAAGGAAGTTCAAGGGATTTCAAGACTTCTTACAAAGCTACAGTACAATACAGCTAGCTATCTGATTTCAAGACTTACAAAGCTACCGTATGTAACACAGTGCAGGACTGACCTAAGGATACACAAATGTATAAACAGAAGAGAATACACAGTCCAGAAGTAGCTCCACACATACAGTCATCTGATTCTCAAAACACGGCACCGAGGTCATACGATGGGGAAAGAAATTCTTTCAACGAGTTGTGTTAGAATTATTAAGTGACTGTAAAAACAAAAACCTCAATTCCTAACATCATATGCAAAATATAATTCAAGAATTAATTCAAGATGGATTATAGATCCCAATTTAGCAGAACTAAAATATGAATGTTTGAGGAATTGGCCTCCTACAGCCTCAGAAGTAGCTAAATGAAAAGTTTTTCCTAATACAACAAAACGTGACTGCTATTTTGAACAAGAAATTCTCTCCCCGGGTTAAGTCATATCACTGGAAAACAAGAATGAGCTTGGAGTTTTGCTTTAATGGAATTTTACTAAACCCCTTAGCTCAAAAGGGGGATCGAATTTGAGACGTTTAGTTCGCGCAACTTTATTCAGTCATTCAACAAACACCGTTAAGCACTATATAGACCAAAGTAAGTCACTAGCCTTGCTCGTGGACCGAAGAAATCAATGATCACAGTATTATGTGATCATTACCATGATAAAGATGGAAATTCATGATGTCGACTTCGAAAGCACCGGTTTTGGGGGAGGGCTGACTTGTAGTGTATGCGAGTGTGGTCACTTGCGGAGAGAACGTCACTGAACTGTGACATCACTGAACACAGAGCTGGGAAGAGATGCACAGTAGTGCTCCATACCATGTTACCTCCACCACGACACAATAAATATAAATAACCTCATGGGCACAGATAACAGTAAAACACGGCAAATAATAAATGTTTTGAGTATTTTCACTGCCTTTGTTTTTAACATAATGTATGTACTTTTAAGTTTATATAATCGATTTTTCGATGACGGCTCTGTTTAGCAATCGGATCTTGTAAGCAAGTGGTGAATTGAAACGAACCAGGAAACATTGAAAGACTAGGAGAAGCAAGACTTAAAGACGTGCTCCACTGCGGACTGTCATCCGGGAATCTTCCCCTGACTGCGCGGACTAAATAAAAAACTATTTCAAAGTACCATCCCGGTGTACTGGGCTTTGAAAACCTTTGGAAACCATCAGCAGTGCAAGGGGGGCACTTTGCACACAGAGAGACACTCGCCGGGTGTTCGAGATGAACGTCCAAAGGGATAACGCCACCGCCTTAGTCTCAAAGCGCCAGAGCGCTTCCGAGAACAGGGACGGAATGTCTCCGCGCTTAGGCTGTAGGGGCGGCGCCGGAAGGCTGAGCGAGCGCAGGAGACAACACCGGGGGCAGTTCGGCCCCAGCCAGGCGCCTGACCTTGGCCGGCCCCTGGGAGCCGCTGGGCCAGGGGCGAGTCCCGGCCGCCCTCCCCGCCCCTGCGTCGCGTGGGCTCCCTGGGGACCTCTGCCGGGCCTGGCAGGCACCGAGCCCTTCCCCTTCCGCAGCCCCGGAAGGCGGCTCCCCGCGGCGCCAGCGGCGGCGCGCGCGCCCGTCCTTACCTTGACTGGACGCGGCCATTTCTGCGAGCTGTTCTCGCGATGACACCTGCTGGGGCTCGGTACGGTACGGCACGGAGTGGCGCGCCGTCATCGCCGAAAGCTGGTTTCCGGCACGTGGGGGTGATGTTTCCATTCCCGCGGCGGCAGCTGAAGAGGGCGGGCCCGGCGCTGGGCGGCCACTCCCCATCCCCCGCGCGCGGCTGCGTCACAAGGCTCAGCGGGCGGTGTCACTAGCCCCAGCGGGCATGCCCAGACGCGCGTGCGCAGAAAGCCTCTCCCGACGGAGTCTCCGCTTGTCGCTTACGCGGTAGGGAGTCCCTGCGGCGGGATCGTGACCCGGCCCTTCCCCAGTAAAGACTATTTACCCATTAGTTTACTAAAAATAAAGAAAGCAGGCTTGTTGTTTGTTCATGTAAACTTTAAGCAAATATTTATCGAGGTCTCTATGCCCGACTCTGTCGGAGTGAAGGAAATCAGACATTTAAAAAGCATTTAGACAATCCCAAAACGAAGAGAAGCGCTCTGAATGAAAAGGGCCCGCTTGCCTGCAATGCCTGTGGAGCCCTTTAACCGTGTGCCAGGGCGCATCTCCCCGCCCCACCCCTATGCTACTCCCCTCCCTGTCGCCCCATCCCAGTTAATGACAGCTTCACCAGTCCAGACACCTCGGTGTTATTCCGAGCTACTCTCAGACCCCACAAATCCAATTCGTCAGCAGCCCCCATAAACTCTATCTCCGCAGCGAATCCAGCCATTTCTCACTCCAGCGCTACCATCTTTGCCCAGGTCGACCTGCTCCTACACTTGTCCCCCTGAAGTCTATTCTCCCCACCGGGGCCAGAAAAATTAGTCTAAAAGGTAATTGTGCTCACTGCCTTTCTCTACTCAGACCCCTACCGTGGCTCCCCATTGCCCTCAGTGTAGAAGCCGAAGTCCCTTTGCCGAAACGTAACCTCAGTGAGACTTTCCGCGACCTATCCTCATTTAAAATTGCAAGCTGGTACACCCGCCTTCTCCTGCCTCTGCTTACATTTCATCCCTTGGTATCTGAGACATTGATTCCAGGCCCCCCCCCAGATAGCCACCTCTGCAGATGCTCAAGTCTCACATCAAATGGAGTAGAGCGGTGAATAGCGTTGGCCCTCCACATCGGATTCCCAGCCCGTAAGGCAAAACCCACGGATACGAACAGCCAACTGTACTTTCCTTTTCTGCACACCATTTAAATCACCTTTTAACATAGCATGTAAGGTGCTCATGTACCTTAAGTGTCGCTTATTGTCTCAGGTGTAGTTTTCACTGCTGTGCACCCTGTGCCCAGGATAGTGTCTGGCTAGGACAAATAGGTGGTTTTGTAGCCTTGGGCAAACCATTTAACCCTCTCTACACCTCAGATGCTTCATGCGTACATACTCACTTCGCGGTCTCATTGTGAGGATTAAGTCAGATAATGTGTAAAGCACCTGGCAGAAAATTACCACTGTGTTAGTAACCATTGGACCGTGTCTCCCAGAATGCAAGAACCTTTTATTCGTGTTTGAGGAATGGAAGCATAGCACACAGGTAAGGAGCATAATTTCTAGAGCCAGATTACGTGGGTTTGAATGCTACCACTTACAAACTGTGACCATGGCCAAGTTGCCTAACCTCTCTGTGCTTCAGTTTCATCACCTGTAAAATGAAGACAAGAACAGCTGCATTGGAAAGAGCTTAGAACCATTTCTAGCACGTGGTGCCTGCCAGCTATTACCTCTGCAACCTGGTGCCCGGCAGACATACGGAGAATGTTTACCAAAAAACCTTCCTCCCCCGTCTTCCCGAGATGAATAAACACGCAACCATGCAGAACTAGACGGTCAATAATACTTTATTGCAACCCTGGTCAAGTTTATTAGCTCCTGTACTTTGAGACCCTCACTCTCCTTCACACATATTAAGCCAAGTAGGGTCTCTGAACTAAGCACAGCCATCGGTCACTGACGTCAACACCAAAAGGACTCTCCACTTTGTGGGTGCAGTGAAGAAAACTATTCAGTGCAAGCAGCTCAACTCTGATACAACACAGCTGAGGAACAGCTCAGTGTCACAGCTAAGTTCTGAGGCAGCTACCAGGTATTCCTGGAGCCAGGCCCGTACGGGTCGACAGCTCTCTCTGCTCCCGTCGACAGCTCTCTCTGCTCCCGTCGACAGCTCACTCTGCTCCCGTCGACAGCTCACTCTGCTCCCGTCGACTGCTCTCTCTGCTCCCGTCGACTGCTCTCTCTCTCCCATTCGAGCTCCCGTCGACAGCTCACTCTGCTCGAGTCCATGGTCACAACACACGTCTAACAGTGCCAACCACGGAAAGGAAAAGTGAGTTTTCCAAAGCCGAAGGCACCTTATATAGACAGCAGTCTCCGCCCTTGGTCCCTGATTGGCCCATCCTCATGCAAATATGGACTCCAAATCCTCGCAATTTGATTGGTCCAAAAGGCATTGTCTTGATTGGTCAGAATGGAGCTGTTCTGATTGGTCAGTGAAGGTGCTGATGGGGATGTAGCTGCTCAGCTTCAATTGGATGGGGAAAGCCTCGGTCTTATTGGTTGAAATCCTATTCCAGTAACTGCTTCATAAGGATTGGCTCAGCCAGCAGGAACACTGTGCAGGCAGGTGTGCAGTGCAGGCTTCTCCCTAAAATGCAGTTTGCCTGAGAGGCCCCTGTTTAGAAATGGATGCTATGCTCTGATTTTAAAATTGAGCCCAGTTAGCCACCAGGAGTCCTTCTTGATACGTATCTTCTCTCTCAGGGTCCACATTATGTAGATATATTCTATACCTGAGCCAAATGTAAACAACCTTAAGAAGCATCAGGTAACAACAATGCAAGATAAATAAATACATAAATTCTGGGTGGTTATGAGTTCTATGTAGAAAAATGAAGCCAGGAGGGATATCGGAAGTACCTGTGTGGCAAGAGAGCTTACTGCGTAAATGTCCATATGTGAGCTTACCGAGAAGGCAAGATTTGAGCCAAGACTTGAAGGGGGTGTGGGAGTGAAAACGTGTGGAGATCTGAGGAAAAAGGGTTTCAGGTAGAGGAAACAGTGCTGAGGTCTCAGCGCAAGTGTGTGCTTGGCGTCTTAAGGAAGAGCCAAGAGCCAGAGTTAGATGAGACCACGGAGGTCATGGCAGATGCTCTAGACCCTGGTAGAGATGTAGGATTTTACTCTGAGATCACAAGCCAGTGGAGGTTTCTGAGCAAAGGAGTGACGGGATCTGCTTTATAGTTTTAAAAAAGTCACTTGGTGGTGGCTGTGTGAGGGGCAAAGGTAGAAGCAGGGACACTATTAGAATACTGGTTCCTCTTGCTTATGCAAATGGATTCCAGAATCATCAGTGGCATCTAGAGCTTCTCTTGCTGCTACTAAGGTAGAGGGTTGACTCGGCTAGGAATATGAGTACAAATGAAAGCTACTTTTCACCTTGACCTTCCCTTCCCTCTCTTCCTTTCCTTAAAGGTCCTGATTTAAGTAGCATTCTTGTGCTCCCTTTGCTTTCAGAGGTGAATGGGTTAAGCTTTTTAGCTCAGCCTCCCTTTTCCTATTCAGTTCTTCCTGTGGCTGCTTCCCACTGCCAAAAAGGAAGCAATCCTATCCTTTACTGCTTAGTGCTGCTGCTGTCACATCTCTACAAAAATTTTGGGACTTTTCACTAAATCATAGAAAATGTACCTTTTTTCCTCTCTGGAGCTGAAGACATTTTA
Organism: Pteropus medius; assembly: GCF_902729225.1. Classification (NCBI taxonomy): domain Eukaryota; kingdom Metazoa; phylum Chordata; class Mammalia; order Chiroptera; family Pteropodidae; genus Pteropus; species Pteropus medius. The sequence continues at coordinate 1,446,648 of NW_024342648.1, read as the reverse complement.
GAGAAGAATTAACCTTTCGTTTCTCCCGTTGAACATTTTCTAGCCTCAAGAGCCATGCGAATAGAGCTCTCCACCTGCTTCTTTCTGTGCCTTTTGCCATTCAGCTTTAGCGCCACCAGAAGATACTACCTGGGCGCAATGGAACTGTCCTGGGACTACATGCAAAGTGAGCTGCTCAGTGAGCTGCATGTGGATACAAGGTAAAGGCATGTTCTATAGGGTCCAATCAGGATTGTGGGGATGCGACTCTGCTGGGAGGAAGGGGCAGACTTCAGGTTAGGATGGCTGTGATGCCAGTTAAGCCCCGAAAAAGCATTTCCAGGTAAGGCATGCATGCATCTGTGCTATTAGCACAAATGCTAATCGCCAATCCTTTTCATAGATCTGACCCATTCGTTGATAATTTGTTGTTTTGTCTATTGTTTCTCATTGTTGCATGCTGCCACTCTGGAAACTAGAGTATGAAGTAGAGGAAGGGCGAAGAGGCAAGGATCGTAAGAGAGAGAACAAAGCTTCCCTAGAGAGAAGCAGGCAATGAGATCCCATCGATATTACACACGAGTGTAGTCTTTAGTCCTATTGTGTGTGCATGTGGTATGATTTTGATATCTTTGCCCAGTTCTGGTGTAAGGACAGGATTCGCCATGAGTTCAGCAGCTTTTCATCTTTTGGGAGTCTGCTGCATTTGGGGAGAGTAGTAGTTAATAACCTTTTTAATATTATCTATGGTTATCGATTTATTCCAATTTTTCTACCTCTTCTTTAGTCAAATTTGGTTATATATATTTTCCCGGAAGGCAGTTATTCTTAGATTTGATAATGTATTGGTGTCAAGTTACATAATAGTCTTGTGATATTGTGAAATTCTTCTGTGTCTGTAATTATATCTACTTTCGCATTCTTATAGTATGTGTGTTCTCTTTCCTTCTCTCAGAAATATTTCCAGAAAGTTTCTCAGTTTTACTGGTCTTGTCAGAAACCATCTTCTGGTTCTAGCAATTTCTGCTTTTACTTTTATTGTTTCATTCGTTCTTCCTCACTTCCTTAGGTTTATTTTGTTAATTTACTCTTTGCTTATCGAGTCGACTGCTGAAATTGTTTATTTTAAATTTCGTTTTGTTTTCTCGAAATGTGAATTATAAAGATTTAAACTCCATACATATATAATGGCAATGTAAATATGAAATGGGTCATGTCATATGTACTTTACAGTCATTTTCGTTCTGTTTGGCTCCTCACCCTCCTTCTACATTAGCCCCATTCTCGCTTATCCCCAGCCAGGTAACCCTAGGATAATAAGATATATTCATGCACACATATATACCTATATATACAAATAAAGGTGTTTATTTTTTTCAAAAATGGGATAACACATTTCTTGCTCATTAACACTTAGTAGAATTCTGTCCAAGTCAATTGGCCTAGCTTCATTTGATTCTTTTGAATGGCTATATAAGATTCTCTATTGTTCCAGTTTTTTGGCCATTATAGCCCATCTCATTACCTATTTCATTATGTACTGGTGCTTTTATGCCTATGAGACAGATTCTCAAGACAGATATTGCTGGAGTGAACTTAATATTTCCTTTTTAGTTTTAATTTCCAAAAAGGTCTGAACTTCAAACGTTTCTACCATCCATGTCTGGGGATGCCCTCCCTCCTCTCCGCATTCGCATCAGCAATAAGTTTATCTTTCTTTTTAATGTTTGCCAATCTAATATGTATGGACCTGATATTGCATCAGTACTTTAACTGCATTCCTTTTATTTCTGATAAGGTCGAGCATCTTTTCAAATGCTTGTTGGCTATTGCATTTATATTTTGAGATTTGATTATTCATATGTTTAGCCCATTTCGTTGGGCTCTTTCATTTTTTTTTTTAAATTACGAGAACTCTTTTGTTACAAGTGTTAACTTTTTGTTATACTAAATATACTAATGTGTATTGCAATTTCCCCCAAGACCTATTGTTCGCCTGTTGACTTCATTTATAACTTCTATTTTAAAAGTTTTTAATTTTTATAGTCAAATATATCTATCTCTGCATTCATAGCTTTGGAGTTGCCAGTGTGGGTTAAAAATGTTTTCTGCACATCAAGGTTGTGTGTGTATTCTTTCAGATTTTCTTGGAAAAAAACTACTGTTTTGCTTTTGACATTTATGGCTTCGATTCATCTCATAATTATTTTTGTATATGGTATGGGAGTGGAATCGGTCTACGTTTATTTCCATCCAGATCAACAGCCTGTCGCAATGGCACCATTTATCAAATAATACATTTTTTGCCACTGATTTAATAAACGTATTCATCATATAAAATTCTCATATATATCAGTATCTATTTTGGGATTCATTATGCTGTTTCACTGATCTTTTATCTTGCTATGTCAATACCATATTGATTTGATTTGGGTCTATAATATATTCTGATAAGTGAAATTGATCATCACTGTTCTTTTGGTACTTTCTTAGCATTTCTTAGGAATTTTATTCTTCCATGTAAAACGGATAAAATGTTTTTCCAATTAAAAAGAGCCAAGCCCTGTTGTGATTCTAATGGAATTTCATTAAAATTATCCATTAATTTTATTAATAAATATACTTTATTATTACATCTATCCCTATACGTTTTATAAATGTTGTTGCTATTGTTAAGATTTTCTCCCATTTCCATTTCTTGATATTTAGTATCAGAATAAAGGAAAGCTATCCGTTTGTGTATATTCATCTTGAATCTGGCCACCTTACTGAATTCTCTTATTAATTCCAGTAATTTTGCTCTAGAGTCTCTGTGGGTATTGAACCGTATCCAAAATGAGCAAAATGAGACAGATTGTAGCTCTTTTCCAGTGTTTATAGCCAATTATAAACACTTTTTCTTATCGAATTTATTAGACAGTCTTAATATTTTGCTTTTTATAATAACATTTGCTGTTTGTTACTTCTAGTCCCATTCACCATAAAATTTTTATTAGAAATAACCTCAGCACCTCGCATCACATGAATTTTATTCTTTAATATGTTGGCGGACAAATAGATTGTTAATAGATTTCCTGATATCGAATACCCTTACATTTTGGGGGTACAATCTAATGTTCACATTAATTTCATTATTGCTGGATTCTATGCACGAATGTTTATTGAGACACTGTGCTTTTATTATGTGGGATTGATCTATAGCATTATTTTTTACTATTATTATTAGATTTTGGTATTAAAGTAGTTTTATTGGCTTTATCAAATGAATTGGTGAGTGCGCCATCTTTTTCTATCGCTGGGAATGGCTCAAATAACATTACAATTATCTATTGTTAGATAATTGGTGAGGGCACCACTTCCCTGAGACGAGAGGTGACAGTGGTCTTTGTCAACACATTAGGGCTGTAAAAAATGAAAGAATGAAAGAAAAGATAAGAATCGGTTATGAATCCATTTGGTCCAAGTGACTTTTGCAATATCTTCAGGCTCTTCTATGATAATTAGGCAAATCAAGTTTCAACTTTTTTTGAGTTGACTTTAATAATTTTATACCTTTCTAGGAAATTATTTCCTTTATGTTTTCAAATTTATTGCCACTGCATAAATTTAATTCTTTTACTCCACATTATCTGTAGTTATGTGCCCTTTCTCATTCTTAAGTTTCTATATCTTTGCTATTTATCTTTTATCAATGAGCAGGTTTGCCAGAGATTTGTCTATTTTGTTGTTGATGGTGGTCTTTTAAAAAAATTAGCTTTTGGGTTTCTTTGTTCTTCTTAGTTACCTTTTAATATTTATTTTTTTAGGTTTTTTCCTCAGTGATCTCTTCTTAGTTTTTTTTTTGCCTTATTGTGCTGTATTTTTTCTTATATCTTAGGAAAAGTGATATGTTTTCTTTTTCTTTTATCCTTTGTTTCTAATAGTGAAGGCACTTAATGCTATATATTTTTCTCTGAGGTCAACTTCTCCATATCCCATCAGTTATGGTATGAAGAGTTTCCTTTTCATTGTTTTCAGTATAGTTTGTAATATCGTCTTTGCTTTCACTTGGGGGCATGATTTTTAATTGCATTTTTATTTGCTTGTCATTTTTAATATTTAGATCAACTTTGAATCTCCTATTAGTTTCCTATTTCTGTGTAACAAATTGCCTCAAACTTAGCCACTTGAAAGAACACCCATTTATTATCTCACAGTTTCAGTGAGTCGGAAATCCAGGGCTTAACTAGGTGCTCTGCTCGGGGTCATACCAGGCCAAAATTAAGATGTTGACAGGCCTGTGTTCCTTACTAGAGGCTCTGGGGAGAATCCATTTCCAGGCTTATGTGGAATTCAGTTCCTTCTCTCAATTTTCATGTAGTACCCTCCATCTTAAACTAGCGAGACTGCATCAAGTCTCTCTAATGCTTGGGATTTGTCTGACTTCAATTTCCATTCCATCTCTCCGACCTTTTTTCCTCCTTCTTCCACTTTTCAGAACCGTGGTGATTACATTGGCCTCACCCAGATATTTCAGACTAATCTCCCCATCTCCAGGTCAGCTAATTAGCAAAGATTTTTTTTTTCTTTTTGCCATGTAACATAACGTATTCATGGTCATAACACCAAAGAGTGAGGTGATGAGGGACAAAATTTTGCCTACCACAGGTGTAATTTACATACAATGAAATGCAGGTTTTAAATGTGCAGTTTGATAAGTTTTGACAAACGCATACAAGTTATACAACCACCACCCTACTCGACAATTAGAACAGTCGACCCTCTTGCAGCTTTTCAGTGAGTCTCCCTACCCTGACCTGGCCCCAGGCAACAAGGTGCTTTCTGGAATCACAGAGTCACTTCTGACTTTCCAAGATGTTACTATCAGTAGAATCATACAGTAGTCACACTTCAGCATCTGGCTTTTTATATTCAGCATCATGATTTGAAAATCCATCCAGATTGTTGCATGCAGTGGTTCTATAATTTTCCCTGCTGATTACTGCTCCATTATGGGACTATATCATTATTTGTATATCCATTCACAGTCACGTGGACCTTTGGGTTGTTTCCAGTTTGGGGGTTAATACAAATAAAACTGTTATGAGCATTCATGTACGAGTTTTTGTGTGGATATCTGTTTTCATTTATTTTAGCTAAAAATCTAGGAGTGAAACTGCTGTATCATAGGGTAAATGCATGTTGAACTCTATAAGAGACTGCCAACAGATTTCCAGAGTGCTTGTGCCATTTTATACTCCTTTCAACAACATGCGAATGTGCCAGTTGCGACACATCCCGGACAACATTTGCCAGTATTTTAGTCGTTTTAATCACTGTCTACTGGTATCTCACTGTATGTGTATGGTATGAAGTAGGGATCCAAGGTCCTTCTATAGTTTAGATAGCCTGCAGTTGTGCAGTGTTAATGACCCTGAAGTAGAGGCTCAGATGGTCAACGGCTTGGTATCTAACTGGACGATTAGCCCCATATCCATTAATATTGGTCTTGTTAAAAATTAATATTGAGAAATTGTATTTCATATATTGTTTGCTATTGCAGCTTCCATGTAGCATACGACGTGTGGCATAGTAATAGCCTGAGTATAAAATTGAATGGAGAAAATGATTTATTTGTTATCTAGTATAGGCAGTTGCATGTATTTACCACGAAAAAGTTAGTAGGATTTTTATTTTGACAATACCATTTTATAGTCTAGATTATTTTGATACTGGTTAACAGGATGAGCTGACTCTGGACACATCCTGACAACCTCTGCCAAGGTTTGAAATAAACATCTGGGAAAATTCGGTTTTATATTATCTGTTCCTGCAGCTGCTCAACTTCTTCTAAGCACGGGTCAGGGAATATAATAGGTTTTCTGATTGGTTTTAGATAAAATGTGAAAGAACAGTTCATGTCAAGGACATCGCTGCCAGATATATTTGGCAAGATTTATACATCAAATCCTAAGGGAAATACGCAAACAAAAAAAAACAACCTCCCAAAACTGAGGAAGGAATAAAACCTGTGAACCCGGGAACATTTTGTCACTTACTGTGCAGATCACCCTGAAACTGAGACAGGCACATAAATCATGTGCTTCTGTTCCAGTGGAAAATGTTCACTCTGATGGGAAAGGTCTCCCCCCGGGGAGCTGTACACGGTCCTGTACGGGCTCATCTCTGAACTGAACCACACACCTGGATGGTGCTGATGCTCTTAGAAATTTCTAGTAGGTATCTTTGAACAGAGAAGCCTACTCTGAACCTAGGCGTGGGCCTTCTGTTTCACCTCATTTCTTTATCTAACCTCTGTTTCTTCCCCCTTCCCTCAGAGGGAGAAAAACGTGCTTCTGTATACACTTAATCCTGTTCCCTGCGTTTCCAAGATCTTGCTGTAGTCAACAGTTGCTATGCGTTTTGTATTTTTGTTTTAGTTAGAAATATTAAATTTGGGCTAGCGTGTGTCAAGATACCTATCTTTGGGCATGGGTCTGAGTCTTGTTAAAAACTAATGGAAATTTTGGAGACACTGGGTAGGGAAGACTCAGCAGAACCAAGGAGACGAAAGGGAAAAAGAGGAAAAAGAACGAAGTAGGGATGCGTTGAAGAGTGTGGAAGGGCCTAAGTCTCATGGCGGCCAGGAGATGGGACAAACGGACGGATTGGAGGCGTGCACTCAATGGCATAGGCATCAAATAATGTTGTTAAATGACTGAAAGCCATGGAGGTCTACGCCAAGCTGAGTGCCATGGAAATGTTTAGAGATGGATGAAATTAGAGCACATTTAAATATGAATTAATATCACTGGGTGAGTCCCCAGAACCATGTTGCAGGTTGAGGCTAATGTGCAGGGGGCCGATCCAGAGCACTCTGGGGACCAGCACCGGGGAAGGGAAGCGAAGGGCAGGGAAGAAGCGGGGGGGGCAGAGGGGACGCTGGGCTGCAGTGCAGGTCGACCCTACAGGGCGCTCTGGGGCTGGAAGGACTCTTCTGACTTGTCCCAAGATGGCCAACGCGGACAGGCCTTCATGTCCCCACTATGCCTCCACACTGATCAGTCAAGTGCAGGCTACCTTGGGAAGGGGCATGGCCTGCCCTGGGAAGGGGTGGGGTGTGGAGGGGGGGGTCTCTCCAGAAGGGATGTGATCTCCCCTGGGAAGGGCCCCTGGCCTGCTTTGGAAAAGGAAGGGGTCCTTGGCTCCTGACCCCGGGGCCAGGCAGCTCTGTGAAGAGACCCCAGCTGAAGGCTGTCCTCCAGCAGCCCCCAGCAAGTGTCCGGGGGTCAAGTTCTTTCCCTGCCATCCCATCCCCGTCCCCATTCCAGCCCCCACCCTCCACGCCCTCACCTGTATCAAGGGCAGCTTCTCCAGGTCCCAGTGGCCATTGTGCTGTGCCCCTCAGATGGCACGGGTGTCCTTGGATGCGGCACATTCCTGCCTACCTCCCCCCGCCCCCGTGTGACAATGCCCTCCCTCGTGATCATGCCCTGGGGGCTCCACATCTGGCCTGCTGCTTCTTTGGTACCTACGAGTAGCCTCAGGTGCCCAAGTGGCACCCCTAGCTTCTGAGTCAGTGAGACTCTTGTGTATCTGCTGTGGGGACCTTCTAGACTGTTGAGCCCAGAGCTGCAGGGAGGGGTGGCAGCATGGACTCCCCAGGTGGGTCACGGGGAGCGATGGTAAGCAGAGTTTCCTTTGCTGCCACTCTTGAGTTCCTAAATCCATGTGTTCTTTTTACTGGGGACACAGCCATCATTGAATTAATGTCCATACAGCAGCTTGGAGATTGGCCCTCCACCGTCATGGGGCCCTGCACGTGCTTCAGCTGTGCGTTAAAGAGGTCATTCCACTGCTTGGCTTGGAAGCTTCTGGGTGGGACAGCATGTAATGAAGCCAACAGACAGCATGGCGACGGGCCCACTCCAGCATGTCCGCTTCTGTACAGCGGGTCCCCCGGTCTGACATGATGTTACCTGGGACCCCACACCAGCCAATCAAGCCCTCTGTCGGCCCTCAGGTGGTGGTGCTAGTTGAGGCCCTGCAGACAGGAAAGGCTCATACCTGCCTAAAAACATGTCTCTTCCTATCAGAACGAAGCGCTATTCTTTCTAGTGTGAAAGAGTTTCAATGCAGTCACCTCGCCACTGATAACGGCTGACCCCCGTGACGGGCACTGCCATGTTGGTCTCTGCTGCTGACAGGTTGGACTTTTAGGGGCAACACGAGCTAGACTTGCCTTAGTGGGAACCTGCACTCTCGTGTCCACACATAAAGTCTCTCCCTGCCACCGCAGGCACTTAGCTCACAGCTTGCTAGGCCTGCGGTGGCCTGTGCAGGGGCCCGCTGATGCTAATTGCTAGTCATTTCACCCATGTTATCGTTTTGTGCTTCTTCCGTGGCAGATGCTCTCAAGTGGCATTAACATATGACAGGAAGGTCTTTCTACTTTGTGCCCATTCACTAACAACCCTTGACCTCAGCCATCCTTGGCCCTGATATTCTAGTCTTTTCCTTCTAGGCTCCTGCCCAGACGGCTAAGCCATTTGCTGTTGTCCATTAGTCTGTAAATATTTGAACCCGGGGCCATTTCTCTTTCTACACAAAGCGGACAATCAACAGCGATGGTCAGAGTTTGGCCGCGTGGGTGATTTTCGTTCACCACTGTGTATTCAGGCCACTGCTGAGCGGGGCTGCAGTGCAGCGGCCAGTTCTGGCCTTGCACCTGCATATCAAGCTGACCCATCTGTCAATAAAGCGCAGGCTTTTCCTCCTCCGGCAGCGGGTCAGCGGGGATCCCCCACGTGGCCTCGAGTGTGCTCTTTAGTGCAGTTGGCAGCGTAGCAGCGATGGATGAGACGTGATTCTCACAAGCTGCTCCTGCGCTGCCTCCGCGCCCCTGGAGTGAGTGCAGACCCCCCTCCCCCCTCCGGAAGTCCGCTCCTTTTACTGGAAGAGCTTTCTCATCAGCGCTCTGGCCTCTGGCCCTCGGCCAGTACAGAAGGGCATTTGTCACGGCCTCGGGTTGGCGGAGCTCCCGCTACGTGCTTTCTGGGGTGTCCCGGAACCCCTGGAACGGAGTGAAACGCAGGCTGGGTGGGAGGGGAGGATCCAGGCGGCCTCGCCCCAGGCCCCCTGCAAACGGCGCAGGGCGTCAAGGAGCCGGGCCGGCCAGCCCGTGCCCGTGCCTGTGGCAGGTCCCGCGGAGGGTGGCCGGGGCCCCGTGTGTGCCGGAGGCTGGCGCTGTCTCCCGGTGCCTCCAGCAGCACCTCCCGTGCCGGGCATGGCAGAGAGGCCCGCCCAGCCCCCGCCGTGTTCTGGAGGAAACGCCCCTTCGTGTCCCCGCTTTCGGCATCGCTCGGGGCCCTCAGAGCCGCCTCGTGCGCCGCTGTCCCGTCCGCCCCGCTCCTCTCGACCTTTCGGCGTCGCGTGTGTGCGCGTGGCGGGCGCCGCCCCGGGAACAGTTCGAACGAACAGAACGTCTCTGGCCCGCGCCCCGCATCCGAGCTCCAGGGGCGCAAACTCGGGGAGCCACCGGGCTCCGCTCCGACGTGCACCCGGATGCACGTTCCCACCTTCACCCCCGCGCTTCCCGGGCGGCGCGGACGGAGGGTCACCGTGTGTCCCCGAAAGGCGTCTTTCGTCCCCACGGCTCCCCTTGCGCCGGGAAGCACCTGGTGCCTCCTCCGTCCCCAATGATGCTAAGCGCGTCCTGCTCACCACGCCCGCGGCCTGCGGGGGCAGCCTGGCCACACACTTCTCGCTGTCGGGGGCGTGTCTGACGGCGCGGTGCGTGGAAAAATGTTTCCCAACAGCGTTCAAGGACCGACAACTTCTGTGTTTCCTTGGGTGATTTTATAGCTTTTTAAGCACAATATTTAAAGGATCGTTTGCCTTTGTGTGCATGCGCGTGTGTGTGCGTGTGTGCACGCACGCCATAAATTTATTGGGGGAAGTTTACTGGTGCTTCCCGAGACTCATCAAGTGTCTGGACGGTTTCCTTGAGGATTGTTGACATAGTAGAGGCTGATTGTTGGTCTCTGTTGCTGGCAAGTTGGATGTTCACAGCAGCAGTAGCTGGGTCAGCCTTGGCGAGTCCATGATGTTGGGCCCATTTGCAGCCTCCACCATGGCTCCTCCATTCATGTGTCCATTTTGGCAGCATTGATGTGGTTCATCATACAAAATCTATCAATATAAGATACAACATTAATAAAATAAAGGAAAAAATACATGGCCATCTCAATCGATGCCTAAAAAGCATTTGGCAAAATTATACACCATTGCATAATAAAAATACTCAGCAAACTAGGATTCGAAGGAAGCTACATCAGCATAATAAAAGACATCTGTGGAAAACCCACAGTGAACATCATACTCAATGGCAAAAAAACTAAAAGCTTGCCCTCTAAAATTAGGGAGAAGGCAAGGATGCCCACTTTTCCCACTTCTATTTGACAGAGTACTGTAGGTCCTAGCCAGAGCAATTAGACAAGAAAAAGAAATAAAAGTCATCCAAATCAGAAAGGAAGAAGCAAAATGATCTGTTTGCAGATGATATGATCAATCTTATGTGCAGAAAACCCTTAAGATTCCAAAAATGACAACAAAAACAAAAACCTGTTAGAACTAATAAATTCAGCAAAACAGCAGGATACAAAGTCAGTGCACAAAAATGAGCTGCATTTCTACATGCTACCAATGAACGATCCAAAAAAGAAATTAAGAAAGCAGTTCCATTTACAACAGCATAAAAAATAAATCACATAGAAAAACAGCCAAAGAAGTATAAGACTTGTAAACTAAAAACTACAAAACACTATTGAATTTAAATAAGACATAAGTAAATGGAAACACATCCCAGTTTGTGGATTGGAAGACAACATTGTTAAGGTGTCAGTACCACCCAAGCTATCTACGGATTTAATGCAATCCCTGTCAAAATCCTAATGTTTTTTGCAGAAACAGAAAAACCCATCCTAAAATTCATATGGAATCTCAAGGGACCCAGAATAGCCAAAGCATTCCTGAAAAAGAAAAACGTTGGAAGGCTCACACTTCCTGATTTCACCACTTACTACAAAGCTACAGTTATCAAAACAGTGTGGTGCTGGCATAAACGCAGACATGCAGACCAATGGAATAAATAGAGTCCAGAAATAAACTGTTGCATGTATGGTCAAATGATTTTCCACAAGAGTTTCAAGACCATTCAATGAGAAAAGACAGTCTTTTCTACAATGGTGCAGGGAAAACTTATATCCATGTACAAAAGAATGAAATTGGACCCTTACCTAAAGAGTATATTCAAATTAACTCAAAATAGATTAAAGATATAAGATGGATCAAAATGGATCTAAATATAAGAACTAAAACTATAAAACTCTTAGAAGAAAACAGCAAAAGGTTCATGACACTGGATTTGGCAATGATTTCTTGGATATGATACCAAAGGCACAGACGACCAAAGAACAAAGAGACAAATTGGACTTAAAATCTTAAAAATTTTTGTGCGTCATAAGACACTATTAATAGAGTAAAAAAAAACCTCACAGAATGGGAGAAAATATTTGCAAATCAAATATCTGATAAGGGATCAATATCTAGAATATACAGAGAACTCCTTAAAATTCAAAAACAAGAAAGCCGACAATCTGATTCAAAAATGGGCAAAGGGACAACATGGATGGACCTAGAGGGTATTATGCTAAGTGAAAAAAGTCAGACAGCGAAAGACAAACACCATATGATTTCACTTCTGTGTGGAAGCTAAAAAACAAAAAAGAACAAACCAAACAGAAACAAACTCATAGATAACAGAGGACAAATTGATGGTTGCCAGATGGGGAGCTAGGGGGAAAAAAGGCGAAAGGATTAAGAAGCACAAATTGCCAGCTATAAAAACAGTCATGGGGATATAAAATACAGTGTAGGGAATATAGTCAATGATATTGTAATAAGTATATATGGTGTCAGGTGGGTGCAAGACTTATCAGGGGGATCACTTTGTAAGTTATATAAACGTCTAACCGCTATGCTGCACACCTGAAAATAATATAATATTCAATGTCAACTGTAACTGAAAACAATTTTTAAAGAAAAAAATATGGTGAAAAAATGATCAAAGGACTTTAATAGGCATTTCTCTGAAGAAGATATACGAATGGCCAATAAGCACATGAAAAGATGCCCAATTTCACTAATCGTTAGGGAAATGAAGGTCAAAACTACAAAAGAGATAACACTTCACATCCGTTAGGATGGCTATTACACGAAAAACAAAGTAAGTGCTAACAAGGGCTTGGAGAAATGGAAACTTTTGTGTACTATTGGTGAGTATGTAAAATGGTGTAGCCACTGTGGAAAACAGTATGGTGGTTTCTCAAGAACTTTTCAAAAATTACCATATGATCTGCTTTTGGGTATATATGCAAAACAATTGAAAGCAGGAGCTTGAAGAGGTGTTTGTAAACCCATGTACATAGTAGCATTATTCTCAATAACTAAAACATGAAAGCAACCCAAATGTCTATCTATGGATGAATAGATAAACAGAATGTGTTATATACATAGAATGGAATGTTATTCAGCATATTCTGACACATGTCATAAAACAGATGAATCTTGAGGACTTTATGATAAGCGAAATAAGCCAGTAACGAAAAGATAAATACTCTATGGTTCTACGTATATGAGATACTGAAGAGTATTCAAAATCAGAGACAGAAATTAGAATGGTCGTTTCAGGAACTGGGGGAGTGGGGAATGGAGAGTTACTGTTTCATGGATGTAGAGTTTCAGTTTTGCAAGATACGAGGGAGGTGGATAGCGGTGATGGTTATACAACAATATGAATGTACTTATTATTATTGAGTTATACATTTGAAGTGTTTAAGATAGCAAATTTTATGTACTGTGTGTCTTACCACGATACGAAAAAAAACTGAAAAATATTTCAATCCCTGTAGGTCACTGAGTTTCCAATTTAGCAATTTTCGTCGTTTTTAGATTGCATTTTCCTTCACTACCTCCACATTCCTAATAAAGCTTTTATAAGAAAAAGCAAAATTTCTCATGGGAATGAATGATTCTCTGGCGTGGCTGCTCTTAAAGGGAACACTGAAATTTCTGTTATTTCAGCAAAAGTTTGAGAAATAAATAAGTAAGCAAGAGCTACTGGACGCCTTGTTATTAATTTCACATCCCAATAATCCCAGGTATGGTGTGCCTTTTGCTCCAAGCATACTAACATCCACAATCAGGAGCTGCCTCTCCTTTCCCCCACTTTGTCCTTATTGCTGTCATGTGTAACAAGGATGTATGTATCTTACTGGCTGATGTCTGAGGTTCTTTCTTCAGTGGTACCCATACCGAGTATATCGCCATCTATTTGTGCCATCCTCAATCTGTCACATCTGCTTTTGAAAAGCCCGTAAGAGTCAATAAGACATAAGAAACAACACCCAACTCCATATCTAATTATATGTCTTTAAAAACCTCTCTTTTTCCACATTTATTTCTAGTGCGTGTTTTGTGATGGCGCAGTGGGATGTAGTAGTATATGGTTTATAAGTGAGGGAATATACATCTGATGAGGGAGTGACTGCTCAATTTTTTTTGACCGATCAAGGTTTGGAGACCAGGATCTGCACATGACAACTTTCTTCTAGGGCAGGAGCCTTTGCTTTTTCTACATGAATATTGATGCCCCGAATATCCCTGCCTTGTGCCTGTTCTCCCTTGGCTTATCGAAACAATACCAATTGGTAAAATCTGGTGAGATATGAGTTAGATGTCCAGAAGCGTAGCCAGGAAGAGAGGTTCTCGATGGCATATAGAAAACTGTAGAACTACTCCATAGGGTACAAAAATCATGGCATAGAACTACTGTAGAACTACTCCATAGGGTACAAAATCATGGCATAGAACTACTGTAGAACTACTCCATAGGGTACAAATATCATTAGCACATAAAAACCAGTGTGTGGAAATAAACAGTCTCCTTCGAACACTTTGTATTTTCTGCCAATTCACCTGGGGCCTTCTTCGCTGGGATTCACACTGGTCCTTTTGATTACTCAGCCTAAACTGGGCTCCAGGACGCAATAATCTGACTTGTCAGTTACGGAGAGAAGAAAAGGTTGGGAACCAGCCTTCACCTAAAAGAGTTTCACTAACTGAGGCATAGAATAACAGTTTGGGACATGTATATAATTATAAAATTTCAGATTCAGTAGCTGATCCACAAGGAAATGGATCTGACTGCAGACCAGAATGAGCACTAGTCGAGGGCTGACCTTGAATTACAGCTGCTGGCACCTGCAGGTCTCAATATACACAGCCTTCATTGGAAGGTAATTTTCTCTGTGGTATTCTCGGTACCCCAAAGAAGAGAAGTGTAATTCCAGGTACATACTGACAAAATTTGAGAACAGGTACTTAGATAAAAGTTATAGTCTGTTTTAGAGGTGAAATCGAAGGATGTTGTAGTTATTGCTTTGACAAAGGATCGTCTGGGTATCGATTTTGTGATTTATCTTATCGTATGGCACCTAATGTATCAGATGACTTTTGAAAACAGCATTTTGTTTTCACAGATGTTAGGGATTATATTAGTCAGTTTGGACTAATGCCACAGACTGGGTGGCTGATAAACAAAATACCTCAGACCGGGGGGCTTATAAACAGCAGACATGTATTTCTCACAGTCCTGGAGGCTGGAAGTCCAAGATGAAGGTGCCAACTGATTTGGTGTCTGCTGAAGGCCCTCTTCCTGGATCATAGATGGTGATCTTGTCACTGCAATGTCACATGGCGGAAGAGCCATGAGATCTCTGTGGTCTATTTTGCAATGGCACTAATCCCATTCGCAAGGGCTCCACACACATTCGGTCCATAGCACGGATTCATATCCAATCTGCCTTGTTAACAGCATGGAGAGTGGGATGGAAGCATTACTTCCAGCTCCTTCTCCAAGGGGGTTCGAAGAGGGGTCCACCAAAATGAATGAGTTGTTCCTTTCTTCACACAGGTTTCCTCCTACAGTGCCAAGATCTTTTCCATTCAACACCTCAGTCATGTACAAAAAGACTGTGTTTGTAGAGTTCACGGATCACCTTTTCAACGTTGCCAAGCCCAGGCCACCATGGATGGGTAATAAAAACAATACTGACTATTTATTATGACATTGGGTGTCTCGTTTCCTACTGAGGACTCCTCAGTCTTGGGGCTGCAGCTGAAGATGGCAGCTGCCAAAGAAAATGTTCTTCCATTACTACCACCTCTCGAGGAAATATGCTGGCTGAATGTTCTTGAACTTTTGCTGGGTCCTCCTCCTCTGCTTGTTCTCTAGATGTTAGCGGGCCCTGGGTCTCGGACCTGAGTTCATTTGATTTTCTCTCTACCTTCAATCCCTAGATGATGTCACCCAGTCTCGTAGCTTTAAAACATCATCTGTATGCTAATACCTCCCAAGTGTGTATCTTCAGTTCACACTGCTTGCTTGACACCTTCACTTAGATGTCAAACAGGCATGTAACAAGACGTTAAGGTGAGACATTTTCTACCTTAGAATTAGTGCTAAGAGTTACAGGTGACAAGTCTCCCCAAAGTCTAGAGAGAGAGATCAGCCCACCTACTCAGGACTTGGTCAGGTAGTGGTACAGCATTGGCTCTGCGAACCGTAGCCCATCATGCATCTCCAGCCTATATAAAAGAAGGCTAGGAACTTCTAAAAGAGTTCAGATTTGAGGATTTCTTTGGAAAGCATTTCCGGTATTTCGGACGTCCCCCACTCATGGGAGAAGGAGGGCTCCCCCTCATATGAAGCTATAGTGAGGGAAGCTTCAGGAGAATTACTTAGAAGACTTGAAATAAGACCTCGGGAGCTTAGGAGACACTGACTAGAGCCTGGTGTTTATCTGGAAAAAACTTTCAAGTCCAGAGTCTTATGGGAACTTCCTGTGGTGGCATAGTAAGGAGAATGGGCTACAGCAGAAGCTGTAACTGCACTTCGCCGTGAGGTGTGAGGCCAAGATGGTCACAGGACAAGACCTGCCTCAAGAAGACCCTGTCTGAGAGGTCCTCCCAGGGCTTGGTGACTGCGACAGAAAAGTTACATGGAATTGTACTTCCTCCCAAACAAGTTCCAAGTAGAAACTGAGAGGAGAGATACAAGTGACAGCTGGAGAGGGCATATCTCATACCAAGGAGTGGTAGAGTGGGGCATCAGTATACTGGAAGTGAGAGGATCGAATACCCAAAGAACTCATATAAGTTCCCTAAGAAAGAAAGAGCCACCATTTTGGCATGTGCCGCAACCCAGGGGCACCAAAGCCACATCGCCAGTGTTCATTCCAAGAAAGATCTTGCCATCATGCCTCTTCTTCCACCCCTGTTCCTCTTCCACTAGCTCCAGCCTTAGAGGGTTCAGAGGCAGAAAACTGAGCGGGGGAGGAGGATTAGGAGATGAAGGAGAGAAAGCAGTGAAGCTGGCAACCGAACTAGCTACCTTTTCCCATTATGGGTATCTGAGCCTGTCTAAATTTAGCTGGAGGAGGGAGAACCCTCAAATTTCAGGGGATATCAGAAGTTTGATATTAGACTAGACTTATTAATGCCTAAAAATGACACTGTTGATATGGGAAGGTTACTGGAAAAAATTGAGATGGTTCAAAGCTCAAGAAAGGAAAATTCCACCCAATGCAATTAAGAACTATGAAACATAAAGCTATTTCATGTTTATATCCTATTGAGTACAGTTCACTCAATAAACCATTTGTAGGCATCTAATTTAACATGTCTATAAGTCAGAAGTGTTGATTTCTCTTTGACTTTTCTGTGTCATGGCCTGACTACCACCCACTTGTGTAAATCAAAGTCACAGGGGTCGTCCCTGGATCCTCATTCTTTTTTTTTTTATCTCCAACATCCAATTCATCAGCAAGTCTCGTTGACTCTTCCTCCAAAACAAGTCCCAAGTCATTTTACTTCTTGTAAATTGCAAACTCATCCAAACTCTCGGGGCCCACAAACTGCTACATGTTACGTCCCCTGGATACCTCTGTACCCTCGTTTTCTATTACTGCCCTGCTTGTTCACTTTCTTCCGACCACATGTCACTCAGCTATGCCAAGCTTATGCCTGTCTCAGGACTCTGGCATTTGTTTTTTCAGCTTTGAATGCTCTCCTACCAGATCTCTGCCAAGCTTGCTTTTTTCCATTAGTTAGATCTCTGCTCAAATGCCACTTTCTCAGAAAGGCCCTTCCTGACTGCCACGTGTAAAGTATCCTCTACTTCCTGCCTCGTCATTTTCCAGCACACCGCCACCTTTAATAGCATTTATAACCGCCTGACATTTTCTTGTTTATTTCTTTATGTGCTTAATGTCACTAGAATGTGATCACCGTCATCTGTCTTGTTCACTACTGCATCTCCACTGCCTGAGACAGACCCTAGAATGCAGTAGGAACTCAACTAGTGTTGGTTAAATGAATGACTGCATTGAATAAACATCCAGAACTCTGTCCTCAGAACAACCATAAGGTTGAGCTGGTGATAGCAGCTTACGCATTCATTTATTTAACTACCCCTGTGAGCCAATGATCACTCGGCCATGCTTCTCCTCTGTAACTTTGACCATCACTTTCATAATAACAGGTTTTCTGGATTGTCACCCTCCAAGTGACCTTTAGGGAACATCTCATACTTACAGGTCTGCTGGGTCCTACCATCCGGGCTGAGGTTTATGACACTGTGGTCATTACACTTAAGAACATGGCTTCCCATGCGGTCAGTCTTCATGCTGTTGGTGTATCCTACTGGAAAGCTTCTGAAGGTGAGTCAAATGCCCTCCTGTTGTCCTGTCATCTAGGGACAGAAGAGTATTAAGTACAAGGTCATACAACCAGTGAACAGAGGAGACAGGATTTGAAACTAGGCCCGCCTCATGAAGAACACTGTCATTGTAGTCTAATCGCCAAAGTTTTGATTTAGTCCCCTATTCTCCCTTGGGAAACCAGGCCACAGATCCTAAAAAACCCACTTCATCTGCCTTCCTATGCCCAGAAAACTTACTAGGGAGGATTGGGCTCATGGTATGAAGGTGAAATCGAATTCTCCTCCTTCCTTAGATTCTGACTTTCCAGATATTTCTTCTCCTTCTCCTCTCTCCAACTTCTAAATATGAATGCCACCATATGATGAGAGCCAACTAGCAAAGCACAAGCTGACCTCGTTAAAACCAACCAACCTGTTTGGCCACAGTCCCCGACTTGAACTACCTTCTCCTAACCTTCACAGGGCAGGAAGTGAAAAGGGTGCCACAGTTAACTATGATATTGTCCAAATAGACTATGGAATATATAGATCAAGAAGGTTCAAGAAAATAATTAATAAATTATCGGAGCACATACTACATTTGTACAGCCTAACTATGCTGACACATTGAGCAGTTTCTCGTCCTGAAATTGGAAGGCCTTCATTTTCTGGGTTGCGCTGCTGAGGCCAGGGCAGACCTGGGTTGGGGGAAGGTGACAGACAGGAGGGGGCAGGTGGTACAGAGGAAAAGTCATCCTGGGTTCTGGCTGGAGCCTAGCCAGCTAGTTTCATGAGGCTTATCCACTTGGGAGTTTCCAAAACAAATCAAGGGCCATTTTAGAGAAGCCAGTGTTCTCATAATTTTGCAGCTGGGGGCTGAGCATGGAGATGACTCTTTCGTACCCTAAGCCAGGTGAGGTATGGGAAAATGGACTGTCACATGTGCATCCACAGTGGTTCTGCCCAGGAGTAACACAGTGAGGTGAAGGCCTAACACCCACGTGATTTACGGTCCTATCACAAGCCTTAATATTTACGTGTTATGATCCACGAGATCCTGGCCTCCACATTGTCAGTTAAATCTGTGATGATGGTGAATATCATTGTATAAACTTGCCGACCTTTCTGATATCCTTTTGTAAAGTATATAACCAAGGATTTACCCTATTGAAAAACATGAGCTATTTATCTTTTTCTTATTGATTTATAGAGGCACTTTATATATTCTGAATACAAATCCTTTGACAGATATAAATATTTTTCTAGTCTGTGGCTTGAATTTTCACTCTCTTAATCTTTTTGGTAAATAGAAGTTCTTAATGAAGCATAGAAGTTCCAACAGTTAATGAAGCACACAAAGTATTGCATTTTTCCTTTTATTTTAGAGCTTTGTGTCCTGTTTAAGACATTTGCCTATCCCAAAGTCATGAAAACTTTCTTCTATGCTTTCTTCTATAAGTTTTATTATTTTACTTTTCACATTTAGGTCTGTGATCCATCTCAAATCGATTTTTGTGTATGATTTCCTAATAGCATTTTTAAACAGCTTTACTGAGGTATAACTTACACATCGCCAAATTAACCCATTTAAGGTAGTTTGATGACTTTTAGTAAATTTAGACAGTTGCGCAGTCATCAACACAATCTAGCTTTAGAACACTTCTGTCGCTTCAGGAAGTTCCCTATTCGCAGTCCAAGCCTCATTCCCACTCCCAGTCCCAATCGAGCACGGATCTGCTTTATCTCTGTGGGTTTGCAAGCCTATCCTTTTTATCTCCCAAGAAGACTAGTAAAATACATTCCTGCCCAGCAAAGTCATCCCCTACTCCAGAGCAGAAGTATATTCCCCACCGTATTGATGCCGGGCTTGGCCGTACAACTTTCTTTGGTTAACGGGATCTAAAAGCACATGATGTAAGCCAAGACAGTTCACACGAAGTGTCTGTCAAAGGAGTCAGGGCTGTAAAACTTTGAGGGAGATGTGAAAGACAGCGAGGGGGTGTTTAAGTCAAGAAGCGCCAACCCAAAGTGTCTGGGCAGAGATCGGGTGAAGGATAAATGGCTGCAGGCACCAGAGAGCGGGACAAAGCAGACCCTGGAGCACAGCACCTGGCTCGTGGCAAGGCCGTTGTGCCCAGGGGTCACTGAGCTATGGCCCTCCAGGACTGACACCAACAAAAATTCCTGGCATGTGGACTCAGAATGTGAATCTCAACTCCTACTGGACACATAGGGACTTGGGGTGTCTTCAAAGGCTAGCTTCTGGGGGCTTAGGCTAGGCCAGAGAAAGGCTGAGCCACCAGCTGCAGAGGGTTGAACAGAGGGTCATCTATGACCTACAGTACAACAGAGACGGACGGAGGGAGGATGCGGATAGAGGGCCAAAGACAGATATCAGGGGATACAAAAAAGGATTAGGGTTGGGGGTGGAAGGCGGAGACCAAACAGACTCCTACAGTCCCCGGACCTAACCCCAAGGTATTTGAATAAAGTACCCAGCAGTCTTGGTTACTGAGAGCACATCGCCTAGTGGGACAGCTGTTGACTTCAAAACACCTGCTTGCTCATTTTCACAATGCCTTGTTGTGGTGGTTTTAAAACATGGTAGCAGGTGCCTTGATATGCCTCCCATCGAAAGCTAGAATCTGTATTTCTTCTCCATAATCTGCAGCGGGCTTATAAGTACTTTGACCAATAGTGTATGGCAGAAGTGATGCCATGTGACTTCTGAGGCTGAGTCACAAAAGAACATGCTGCTTCCGTCTTGTTTGTGGGGTGCATTCACTCTTGGAGTCCTGAGGTGCCATGTAGGAAGAAGGCAGACTCCCCAAGATCCCCACGCTGGGAGGAAGTTTTCAAGTCATTCCAGCCCAGTTACTAGATAATGTGAGTGAAAAAGCCTCCAGATGATTCCATCCCTCAGCTGTCTGAGTTAGGCCAGGTGATGCCCTAAACACCACTGAACAGAGAAGCCTTCGTGCATGTGCCCTGTCTGAATTCTTGACCCACAGAACTAGTGAGAATAATAAAATGGTGGTGGTTCTACACCACCATATTTGGGGCAGTTTGTTATTCAGTCTTCTCTGCAGGAAGCCCTATGATTTCCTCCTTAACTTTTCTCATTTCGTTGTGCAACTCAAGCCTGAAAGCACTTGAGAAAGTTATGACTGGCTCAAGGGATAACTTCCTTTCAGAAGCGAATTTCTGTTGATTCAGTACACTCTTTAGTATATCTCCTATGCAAAAGTCATATTGGAAACAGACAGGCAGACACCCTGAACTCTCAAATGTCTCAAGTACTGTTCCTCATATAACAACAGAAGATGAAGATTACACAAAACACATTCTGCTTAGAATATTTGCAGGTGGCTGGTGTATGAGCTCAGATAAGATTCTGATGGAAGCAGAACTCTTGCAAAGGAAATACTCGTTAGTAGGCATATAAATCAGGAAGGGCTGCACAAAATGCTTTTTCCCAAGCACTGCCTACTTCACTTGGTCTTCACAATCATCTTCGTCTGCATTAAAGGACAGACCTGTTATTAGTAACTTGAGCAGCCTAAACTCTCAAGTTCAAGCCTTCAACATCCTGAGGATCACGTCCTATTTTTCCAGCTCTCATTCTCTCACTGCCCACTCCAAAACTCTTCTCTTCATTCTCATTGAGATCTACCATCCACTGACCCTAGAATTTTTTCACCACTTACCTTGCCCCTTAAGTCTTCACTTCCCTCCTTACCCAGCTTAGATGCCCTGGCACATCACAAGTGCCCCTGTATGCACTCATAAGTTTCTGGTCTCCTTGATCTCCATTCTAGTCACTTGGTCAAACCACTACCACGGTTAAATCTGTTCTCCACCTGTTCTATTAGCCATAAAGTGAATGGCCATAGTTGAAATAAAAATCACATGACCACATGGAATTGTATCACTAAGTTCATTATACCTCACCTCAAGTGGTCCCTAAGTGCTGCCTGGCCATCCTACTGCTACATTTCTCCCAATCCATCCACTGTCCTTCTCGCCAAGAAAACTACGCTGTTCCACACATCTTGGCTTGTCATCAAACCTCCCACACCCCTCTCCCAACCTTAGTATTAGGAAAAAGAGTATCCTTTTCCTAATGAAATAGTTAAAACAAAGAAAGGTGTAAGAAATAATATAGCAAACATACATCTACTCGTTACCTCACTTTGCCAAAACTTAACATTTGGCCATCGCTGATTAGTTTATTTTAATAAATTAAGCATTACAGATACAGCTGAAGCCCCTTCTGTGCCCCTCCATGAGCCCCTCCATATCCAAACACATCCACTATCTAGAATTTGATACCGACCCACAATCACACAGACACCTCGACCACACACTCCATCCCCAGGTGCCAACCCAGGTTTTTCTAAATGTCCACCAGGCTCTGCCAAGGACAGGCATTGGCCTGCTGTTGCTTCTCGATGAAGCCAAGTATCCCTAGTGCCCGCTGGAGGGGGCACACCTATACCTCAGAGAGGCTGACTTTATAGTGGGGACCACCCACCTGTACTTTAGACTTGGCCTTTGGCTGCTGAGAGTTTGTAGTAAAAATATGGGCAGAGCAGGAGCAGCGCAGGGGTCTCCTGCCCTGCTCTGTTGGAGATGTTATGGGATGAGACGGAGTGTAAATGAAGAGCATCTTGAATGCTTGGGCTGCTCCAGAACTGCAGACACCATTACGAATCCACGAAGCTATGTTGAGTTGCTAGAAAAATGTTTCAATAGAAGCGTAAGTGTTATGGTCAATGTCTTTAAATACTTCCTACTGAAGTGACCTAGAAGCAATGACACTTCATTAATAATGAACTCATATAGTCTCAATTTAAAGTAGGGACATCAGGTTAATCCAGGGATCAATTTTAACATCACTAAAGATAGGACAGCCAAAAATATCTTCCCCTTATGTGATCAGACTCTCCAGAGAGAACCAAGTTAAAAACATTTTTGTAAATCTCTGTATTGTCCCCTTCCCTGACCCTCAACATACTTATTAGACAGTCTGGGACAAAGCACATATCCAATGTGTCCGTTGAGTTGAACTGAATTGAATTAGCTTAAAATATGCAATAATGGAAGCAATTCGTTGGTTGGAATGTGAAGGTCTCACTGAGAACCACTCAAGCAGCCATGTGTACATCAGTGGTCTACAACTCCTCCGGAATATATGAGGCTTCTCCCCATTTATAGCGACTGCATGTTAGTCTTCCAGATTAAGCTACAGAAAGGCTGTTTCTTGTGTAGAATCTACTGGTGAGAATAAACTTGATATGTTTCCCTGAACGGACAATGGGCATAAAAGGGATCATTTTATCCATTTTTGATTTAGGTGCTGAATATGAGGATCAGACCAGCGAAAGGGAGAAGCAAGATGATAAAGTCAAGCCTGGTGACAGCCAAACTTACGTCTGGCAGGTCCTGAAAGAGAATGGTCCAATGGCCTCTGATCCACCATGTCTCACCTATGCCTACCTTTCTCATGTGGACCTGGTGAAAGACCTGAATTCAGGCCTCATTGGAGCCCTCCTGGTTTGTAGAGAAGGTAAGTGTAAGAAAGGGTAGGGTTAAGAGAAAATAAGCAGGGAAGTTCAAATACCTGGGTCTGTTTATAAAAGATAGCATTTATGTTCTTCCATCTGAAAGAGGTTCCTTTTCCCTAGCATCATGCCCACAGAAAGAAGAACCCAGTTTCTGAGAGGAACAGATGCCCACCCTCTGCTGCCACAATGCATTCTAATGGTCAAGAAAAGCCAAACTCTGGGATTAGGTCTCCCTTCTCAAAGCACTGCTACTTGCTACTTCAAATATCCTATAGATTGTCCTAGTAGTGCCTTTTGTAAATTTTGTGTTAGGTTTCTGAAAGCTCCATGGAGGTAAACACATCCAAGTATATAAACGATGATGTATAAACCAGTTTAAGAGGTCAGTTTGTCATCTGTAACCCAAAAGCATATAAAAATCTGAGAAAAGTAAGCATTTATTTGTTTATAACTTGTTATTTTAAAAACTATCTTAATTTTAATCAAACGTTTTAGTTTATAGTTTAATAGCAAAAAATAAATTAGGGAAGTTTGCATAATTTATTTTAATCTTAATTTTTAATGGTGAAATCAGCTTCGTTGGACTTTTATTTTGTTCTAGTTATGAATCTGGAAAGCTATGGGAAGATATGATATGCATATCCTCACAATTTTGTGGCTTAAAACGACAACAATCATTTATAATTTCTCATGGTTTCTGTGGGTCTCTTGTGGAATTTGGGAGTGTTTTGACTTAGTGGCTTGGAACACTCAAATACCAGAAGTTTTCTCCACGTGGTCTCTCCAGGGGAGCTACAGGGTAGCCAGACATTTTTTTTCCTTTTAAGTAGAATTTGTTTTTCAGAGTAGTTTTAGGTTCACGGCAAAATTAAGCAGAAAGTACAGAGAATTCCCAAATACTAGCTGCCCCACTACAGACTCCCCCACTATCAACATCCCCCACCAGAGTGTACATCTGTTACAACTGATGAACCTACGTTCGCTCATTATCATCACCCAAAGTCTATAGTTCACATGAGGGTTCCCTCTTGGTGATGTTCATCTGTGGGTTTGGACAAATGTATGATGACAGGTAGCCACCATTACAGTATCAGATACGGTAGTTTCACTGCCCTTAAAATCCGCTGTGTTCCACCTATTCATCCTTCCCTCTCCTACCCTCTGGCAACTCCTGATTTTTTTCAATTGTCTCCATAGTTTTGTCTTTTCCCGAATGTCATGTTGTTGGAATCATACACTATGTAGCGTTTTCATATTGGCTTCTTTTCACTTATAAATATGCGAAAAGGGAGGGAGAAGAAGAAGAAGACCAGAAGAGTCTGTACTAGTTTCATTCGGAAGTCTGATCCCTCATATACTGAGTTCAGTTTTATTTCATAGCCACGATTTGTGACAAAGTGCTAAAACCACAGTATGTCATTTGTAGGATGTAAAGGCTAATAAAACAATGAAAGCATCAAAACATGTGTTTACATATAAACTATAAGTAAATAAGTTTAAAATCCAAAGAATTCTTTGAGAGAAAATTAAATTAAAAAGTCAATGGAGGTTCTACTTCTGGGTAAGATGGAGGGATCACACAGCACCTTTTATCCTCCGCTTAACTCAACTACAGAACTTTGACAAGATGCACAGCCCAGCCATTTGGAAATTCTAAAAAGCAAACAGAACAGACAGATCAGGAAAAGGCATCAGAATTCAAAGTACCACCAAACTGGTGGGGAATTTAATGTCTGAATCGATATTTTTTTTCCGAAGAAGACATACAGATGGCCTATAAGTATATGAAAATGTGCTCCACAGCACTAATCATCAGGAAAATGCAAGTCCAAACCACGATGAGATACCAGCTCACACCTGTTAGGATGACTGTTATCAAAAAGCACAAGAAGAAACAAGTGCTGGCGAGGGTGTGGAAAGAAAGGGACCCTTATGGACTGCTGGTGAGAACGCACACTGGTGCAGCCATGAAGGAAAACAGTATGGAGGCTCCTCAAAAAATTAAAAACAGAACTACCATATGACCCAGCAATCTCACTTCCAGCTATATATCCCAGGGAAATGAAATCAAAATCTCAAAGAGATATCTGTGCTCCCATATTCACAGCAGCGGTATGCACATCAATCAAGATATAGAAACAACCCAAATGTCCATTGACATGGATAAAGAAAATGTGACATATATAGATATATATCACAGTCACATACACATACACACATACACACATGTGTATATAATGAAATGTTATCTGGCCTTATAAAAGAAGAAAATCCTGCCATTTGCAAAAGCATGGACGAACCTTGAGGGCATTATGCTAAGTCAAATAAGTCAGTCACAAAAAGACAAATACTGCATGATTCTACTTATATTAAGTGTCTAAAATAATCAGAATAGTCTTAAATTCTCAGAGTAAAGACTATTATTGTGGTTGTCAGGAGGCGGGATAGAGGGAATGGGGAGATGTTATTCAAAAGCTACAGAGTTTCAGTTATTCTAGATGACTCAGTTCTAGAGATCTGCTGGACAACATGGTGCCTATAGTTAAAGTATTGTGCACTTCCAAATGTATTGAGGGTAGATCTCATAGCAAATGTTCTTAACACACACATACACACACACACGCACACGCACACACGTTGACCCTGGGTGGTATGGGATATGTCTATTCTGTTGAGCTGGTATTATGGGTGTTTTCCTATGTCCAAACTGATCAAATTATATACATTAAATATGTGCAGTTCTTTGTGTATCAGTTATATCTCAATAACACTGCTAAAAATTGTATTCTATATACTATCAATGAATAACTGAAAACTAAAATTTAAGAAAGAATGTTTACAATATCTCCAAATATTGAAAACTTAGGTATAAATCTAACAAAACATGTACATTGTGTGGTGAAAAGTATAAAGTGCTGATGAAAGAAATGAATTAGAATTAAATAAAATACTGTTTGTGAACCATAAGATTCAACATAGTAAAAAATCTCAATTATCACCAATCTATAGATTTAATGTAATTCCAATCAAAATCCCAGCAAGATTTTTTGTAGCTATAGACAAGCCGATTCTGAAATTTATATGGAAAAGTAAAAGGACTAGATTAAGTAAAATGATTTTGCAAAAGAATAATAAATTTAGGGGAATAATTCAACTTGATTTTACGATTTACTGCAAAGCTACAGTATTCATAACATGCACTGGTTAATGGAATAGACTCATAGATTAATGGAATAGAAGAATCCAGAAATAGATCCACACAAGTTTACCCAATAAAAACAATTCAGTGGAGGAAAGGATAATCTTTTCAACAAATGATGTTAAAACAATTGGACATCTATATACAATGATTCTAAACCTTACTACTTACACAGAGATGAACTCACATGGGTTGTAGAACTAAATGTGATATGTAAAACCATAAAACTGTTAGGAAACGTAGCAGAAAATCTTCATGACCTGAGCTTAGGAGAAGGGTTCAGAGAAGACACCAAAAACACAATCTATAAAAGAAAAAAAATTGATAAATTTGACTTCATCAAAATGAATAACTTCTGCTTGTAAAAAACACCACTATTGAACAAAAAGACAAGCTACAGACAGGGAGAAAATATTTGCCTATCACATATCTGGTAAGGGACTTACATCCAGAATATATAACGTGATCTTAAATCCCAACAAGAAACAAATTACCCAATTTTTTAACGGGCAAAGGATTTGAATAGACACTTCACCAAGGAAGAAACACAAGTGGCAAGTGAGTACGTGAAAAAATGTTCAATGTCATCAGCCATTAGAGAAACGCATTTAAAACCACAGTGAAATACTGCTACACACCTATTAGAATAGCTCAAGTAATAATTTAAAAATTGTCAAGTACTCTGGCAAGGGTGCAGAGCAACAGGAAGTCTCATACATCATTGGTGGAGGCTCGTGTTGGCAAAACCACTCTGGAAAACAGTTGAGCAGTGTCATACTGTGATTTATAATAAAAATATATGTATTCGATCTTCATCCCATTCCTGGCAGAGCTCCTAAAACCCTTAGAATCTCCTGTGATTACAGAGATAAAGGTGTCTTTTGTTATGACCGTGAGGTGACTTTTAGAAAGCACCTAAGGTTGGGGGCCGTTTGTGGCACCAATCATGTGATTAGAGGGTTGGCACTTTCAGTCCCACCCCCTCGACCTTGAGGAGAGGACAGGGGCTGGAGGGTGAGTCCAATTGCTAATGCCAGTGATTTAATCGATGATGACTATGTAATAAAGTCTCCGTAAAAACCCAAAGGACGGAGTTCGGGGGCTTCTGAGCTGGTGAGCACCTAGAGGTGCTCCCGCCCTTTCCCTGTACCTTGCCCTGTGCATCTCCCCCATGTGGCTGTTTCTATTCTATCTGGTTATCATAAACTGGTAATCTAGTAACTAACATGTGTCTCTGAGTTTTGTGAGCCAATCTAGCAAATGAATGGAACCCAAGGAGTGGGTAGTTGGGATGGTCAGAAGTACAGGTGACAACCTGGACTTGCCACTGGCCTCTGAAGAGGGGTGGGACTGAGCCCTGAACCTGTGGAAGCTGATGCTGTCTCCAGGTAGATAGGGTCAGAGTTGAGTTAAATTATAGGACACCCAGCTGGTTTCTCAGAATTGCTTGGTGTTGGGGAAAAAACCCACACACTGAAATTGGTGTCAGAACTGTAGGCAGTGTCTTATAAAGTTAAATATAAACTTCATTTCCATTCCTGGTATTTACCCTAGAGAAATGAAAGTGTAACGTTCATACAAAATCTGTACATGAATGTTCGCGGCAGCTTTATTTGTACTAGCCAAGAACTATAAACAACCTAAATGCCCTTCGACAAGTGAATGGCTAAACAAACTGTACAACATCCATACCACAAAGTACTACTTGGCAATAAAAAGGAATAAAGTATTGACATGTGCGACAAAATGGATGGGTCTCAAAGGCATTATATTGAGTGAAAAAATCCGTCTCAAAAGGTTATATATTGTATGATTCCATTTATATAACATTCTCAAAAATACAAGTCTAGTGATGGAGAACAGATCAGTGGTTTCCAAGGGTATGACTATACACATGAATATATTATGAATACACATGAATATATACATACATATATATATATATACATACATATATATATGTATATATGTGTGTGTGTGTGTGTGTGTGTGTGTGTATATATATATATATATATATATATACAGTGACTGCAAAGTGATGATAAACGGATAGAAGCGGGGAGTTTTGGGGGGACAGGTGTTAGAACTCTTCTGTATTCTGACGGTGGTCGTTTCATGAATCTATGCCCGTGTCAAAACCCGTAGACTTATTCACCAAAAGTAAAAGTCAAGTTCACTATTTGATCATTTAAAAAATAAAAGAATTAAAATGTTTTCAGACAGCTTTGCCTGTAGTTTAAATCTGTATGGGGGAGGTTCACTCTCACAGTCCAATCTAATTTTTACTTTCCAAGCCTCAAGGCTACAAGAGAAAGAAGAACATCATAAGCATAAAACTTCCTAGTGGAAATAAGTCTGCAAAGAACACTTGCCAATCAAATGAAGAAATACACTACTAAGAAAGACAACCAATAAATTCAATTATTAAAAGCAAGCTCATTTTTAATATAACAACTTTAAATATTGCTATACATGGTGTTTATTTAAAGTTTGAGTATAGGTGTTTAATATGGACAGTTGTTAATTTGCTCATAACTTTTTGTTCGTTTACAATTACAGAATTAAAAATGTTAAAGGCATAATAGAAATTCTCTATATTAATTGCCTATATGCACGTTTTCCGTGAACAGTATGTATGGGTTTTGTAATTTTTCTCTCTTTTATATTTGCTCTGAATACATATGTATATATATGAAATATAATTATATGGGCTTGTATTTTGTATGTCTTTTTTATTTCACTTTTCGGTAACTTATTATTATTGTATTTTACAAAAATAGTAGTCTGCAACAAATTCGAAATTAAAAAAGAAAGTTCTTTACTCCAAATAGTTTTAGAAGCACTGCTATCGTAGACATAACACTGAAGAAATAATGTAAAGTTAATACAACGCCAAGACACCAAGGACCACATCTGTGCTTACTTTCAAGCAGTTGATGAAGTAATGTCTCCTCCCAGTGCCAATTTCCTATGAAAAGATTTTCGATAGAAGATAAATGCTCACTTCTTTTTCAGGGAGTCTGGCCGAAGAAAAGACACGGACCTTGAATGAATTTGTCCTACTTTTTGCTGTATTTAACGAAGGTTAGTGCGCTGCAGTCTGAATTTTGGGCTCCTGAAAGAAAGCAGTTTTATTAACTTAATCTGGTACCTGAGAATGAAGGCTGCTATTGTCCAGAGGAAGTGATTATGGAAGAGAAAAAAACACAGTTACTGTTCAGGAATGAAGGGGTCAGGGATGAAGAGGAATTCCAAAAACAAGGAGCCTCAGCTGGGTAACAGGTTGGCTTGTCCCCCTCATTAAATCCACCAACAAAGACTTTCCGCTCAGCTTCAGAACATTTTAATAACAATTGTGTATGGTATATATTCCAGGTGCACATGATGACACACAGTGAGATGATTACTGCAGCCCAGCTCATGACATATCCATCTCCTCAGAGTTACCATTTTGTCTGTGTGATGAGTACACCTGAAATCTCTCCCGGCATATTTCCGGTGTTCCACACACTCTTAGTAACTATAGTTACCATGCCCAGATCTTAGATCTCCAGGACTTATTCATTTTAAAGCTGAAAGTTTGTCCCTTTTAACCAATATCTCCCCATTTCCCCTACCTCCCAGCTCCTGGCAACCACCGTTCTAGTCTCTGCTTCAATGAGTATAGCATCCCTTATCTTCATCTCCTACTTTTAAGTAACTTTTAAGCAACTCTGGCAAATTACTTTAACCTCTCTGTGTCTCAGATTCCTCAAATTTGAAATTGAAACAATACTACAGTTGACCCTTGAGCAATGTGGGGATTACGCCGACCTCATGCACAGTGGAAAATCCACGTATAACTTTTGAGTCCCCCAAAACTTAACTATAGTTGTCCCTTGGTGTCTGCGGGGGGATTGGTTCCAGGACTCCGTTTCGGATCCAAAAAATCTATAGATGCTCAAGTCCCTTATGTAAAATGGTGTAGAACAATGCACACGGCTAGCCTTTCACGTCCAAAGATTCTCAACTGTGGTGGGGATGGAAATTACCATTTTCAACCCACGGTTGGTTGAATCCACGGAGGTAAAACTCGAGGATGCTGACAGCCAATTATATGTTATTGAAAAAACATCCGTGTATAAGTGGATCCACGCAGTTAAAACCCATATTGTTCAAGGGCCCACTATACTTTTTTCATAGGATAGTTGTGAGGGTTGAGTGAATTTAATTAAATACTTTAAAACACTTTGTGGCACAGAGTGGGTGCTCGATAGTATCAGTCAGTGCCTCTGTCTCCTCCTCCTCCCAGTCATGTAACCAACGGCACGATCGTCTGTTCTCCCTTATCCTCCTTTTCCGCCATCTTTTGTACTGAGACCCCCATCGTCTCTTTCCTTAGCAGTCCCTGTCTTTTTGTGTCCCCTGCCACTTTTTTAGTACTATAGAGCCAGAGGAGCTTACTGAAATGCAAATCTGACCTTTACACTCCAGCCTTTAAAAATCCTTCAATTTTAACTCAGGCAAAATACAAACTTGTTAACACAAGGAAGTGTGACGAGTTTCTGATGACCTGTCTAGCCTCATTGTGCTCCTCGTCCTGCCTCCCCTTCCAGGTTCCAGCCACACCGAACCCGATTTGCATCTCACCCAAACGTGCCATGCTTTTTCTTGCATCTAGACCTTTGCTTATGTCGTTTCCTCTGCTGGAAAAGCCTGTTTCCAGCTTCGCACCAAATAAGTTTCTCCTTCTCCTTATAGTTGAGTTAGAGACCACTTTATATATTTCCACAACACCTTGAATTTCTTCCTCATAATACTAAATCGTTCCCTGCTTTATTTAAAATTCATCTTCTTTGACCTCATATCCCTTTCCCTTCAGGCAAAGTGAAGTTTCTTCTCCTTTCTGCTCCCATAATGCCCTGTTCTCATCTCTGTTACATCACTCTTTACTGTAATTGTCAGCTGCTCTGTCTAGTCAGGCTAAATTGGACGTACTTCGGAGGCAGAGGCTGTCTTCTCTGTCCTCAGTGCCTAGCACTCAGTACTGCTCAGTAAATATGTCTGGATGAGTGAACAAATCAGTGGGTGAACAGATAAATGAACTTAGGAGAATTTCCCCCAAAGTCTGAGTGCTTCGGGAAGTTTCAGCATTAGTTGCCAGTCCGTCACACAAAGGGACAACTTCAAGGAGCTGCTGTCCAATATTTCACTCTTAGGAACTTCAGGGAAGAGGTTGGGAAGCTTTCGGGTTCTCGAACTTTCATCACTATAAGCTGGATGAAACAATTGAGACACAGCCAGGGACTGACCTTTCCTACGATGATTTTCATCTGCTTCCTTTTTAAATAAGCTAATGAATAGAATGAAATTCCCAGGGTACAAACTAAGCAATTTTCTCCCTTCTCGTAGTTATCGTTTGTCATTGTCCCTTCCCACCTACTGTCATGGACAAATAAATATAGGGAGAGATCATTTTGAGCAGGAAATATCTGCTTTTTGGTCATTGTCTTCTCCCTCTCTCTCACTGACTCTGAGGGCATGTCACCCATTCCTCCTGTACTGACAGAAATGCTTGCGGTATGAGCAGTCTTTGCCCCATGGGAGGGAGAGAAGGAGAAAGGGAGGATCATTCATGAGACAGACGCGTTTGCATCCTTTCTCATCAGGGAAGAGTTGGTACTCAGAACCAAATGCATCCTCAACACAGGCGATGGATCCTGCGTCTGTCCGGGCCCGGCCTGAAATGCACACAATCAATGGCTATGTAAACCGCTCTCTGCCAGGTATGTACGTTCGCACCTGCTCAAGAATCCTCAGGGTCTTCAGCATGCACTACCAGAGCTCTTTTCTCCACTTCTCAGATAGCCCTGCACCCCAGAAGAAAGTCCAAGGAATTCTGGCCTCTGGGGGAGTCTTAAAGTACAGTGGCTGATTCCTCTTCCAGTTACCTAAAAACGAAGGCCTACCCATGTACACACAGCTCACAGATTTCTCTTGCTTTTCACTTAAATAAAAGTGGCAACCAAAGATGAACAGATATTTAAGGAAAGCCTGAAACATGAAAGGGATATTCAAAGATAAACAAAGAAAATAATAATCCCAGAAGAAAAAGCGATAATGCTTAGAACAGAAGAGAACTTGTCGAAAGCTCTAGTATTTTAATAAAGATTCGACCTGATACTGCATCAATAAAGTAATAACAGGGTTCTATGGGGAAAAAAAATAAGAATATGCTTGCAAAAAGTAGGAATATGATGGTCAGAAAACAAACTCAATAGAAGATAGGCAGAATAGATAAAAATCTCCAAGAAAGTAAAACAAAAACAGATTGAGACTATATTTTAAAACTGTTTTTAAAAAATTAAAGGAATGATAGAAGAAAGTGTTCAGAATGCCAAGATTTGAGTCTTCATATTAAAATTTGCCAAAAGGAGAAATAAAAAAGAGATCCCAACACAAAATTGTAGAGTTTCAGAGAACAAAGAGCAAATAATTAAGTTTCCCCTGGGAGAAAGAGGTCGCATACAAAGACATGAGGATTAGACTAGCCATGTGATGGAGCAATACCTTAAAATTTCTAAGGGAAAAGTTATTTTCAACCTAGAATTCATAGCTTTGGGAGAAGAATAGAGACATTTTCAGAAATGGCAGCCCTTAGAAGCCATGAAAGATGTACTAAGGTAAAACTAGAGAGTAAATCAAGAAAGAGGAAGTTAGAAAATTAGGAAATTCAGAAACTCAAGAGAATAATGAAGGATGAGAAAGGATATTGTCTTAACTCTTTTCTACATTTTCCAATCATTCCATAATGAATATGCACGATTTTAGAATTAGGTAAGAAATTAACTTCCCAAACATGTAAGTCCCTGCTCTCACATAGCTTATAGCATAACAGAGAGACATGCAGTAATCAAATAATCGTAATAATAAATATCAAATTAAAAGCCAAGAACTAATCTGCAGGAAAATTATATAAGTCTATGAGCATATAATAAAGGAGACTGATCTAGACTGGAGGGTCAGAGAAGGCTTCCCTAGGGCAGTCCCATAGAAACTGAGCTTTGAAACAACATTAGGAATAGGGAAATGAGGAGATGTGAGATAAAACTGGAGTGGAAGCAGGGATCAAGCCATTCAGGGCTTCCTAGGCCTCCCTAGGGAGTTTGGACTTGATTCTATATGGAATGGCAGCCCCTGAAGAGTTTCAGGCTAAAGGATACCATAATCGGATCTGAAATGCAAACATATCACACTAGTTTCCTTGTGGGTAAAAGGCTTGGAAGGGAGTATGACCAGATATGGGAAGACCAGTACAGAAGCTATTCCGGTGGTTCAGGTAAGAGGTAATGGTAGCTACCTTGGATTAAGATGGTGGGGGTAGGAATGATGGTGAAAATAGATATATCTGAAAGCTTCAGGAGTCAAAATAGGAGACAGCTGCATCCTAGTAGTTAACAGCATGAGATCTAAAGATACTTTGAAGCTGCTTGGCTTCAAAGTTGAGCAATTTAATTAACGCCCCTAGGCACGAGTTTCCTCTCCTGTCGGAAAAGGATGATGATTAATAGTTTTTATATTCCTAGGGGTACTGTGAGGAGTGAATGAGTTAAAACTTGGAAAATACTTTGGACAGTGCTCGACATAAAACAAGGGCTCAGTAAATATTAAAATTATTAAATACATTGTCATAATTGGTGTTAGATTGGATGTGAAAAGTGAGAGTGGAGACAAGAATAACTGTCACTTGAATAATTGAATGCAAGATGGTGCCATTCACTGAAATAAGGAACTCTGGAAGAAGATGAGATAATGAAGGTCTCAAATTTGATTTTAGGCATGTGGGTTTTATGAAATATCCAGGTGAAGATATTGAGAAGGTGATTGTATGAGTCTGGAGTTATGGGAGAGGTCTGAAACAGGAGAGTTATCAGCATATGGATGATCACTAACGCCATGAGAACAGATGATATTGTTCAGGGCGAAAATATTGATTAACAAGAGAATAAGGCCTAGAGCTGAGCACTGAGGTGATCTAGCATCTAATGGATGAACAGAGAAGGAGGGATCAGGAAAGGAGACAGAAGAAGGAGCAGTCTAAGGATAGGGGAACAAACCCAGAGAGGTGTTGGTATCAAGGCCGAGGGAGGAGAGAATTTTAGGAAGGGATGGCCAACAGGTACAGATGAAGACTAAAAAAATAGCCATTGGATCTAGCAGCGTGACAGTCATTGGTGACTTTGGCAAGAGCTGTTGGTTTAACACTACCTCGTTGTCCTTAGAAAGTTGGTTCCAAGTCAAGATAATAAAATTTATAGAGTCAATTTGTTCATCTTATCCTAGAAAATGTTTTCCATTTCAAATTCTCTACTTCTTGACTAGAGCTGCCTTATTCCTACTTTACAGGTCTGACTGGATGTCACAAGAAATTGGTACACTGGCATGTGATTGGAATGGGCACCACCCCCAAAGTGCACTCAATTTTCCTCGAAGGTCACACATTTCTTGTAAGGAACCATCGACAAGCCTCCTTGGAGATCTCACCAATAACTTTCCTCACCGCTCAGACACACCTGATGGACCTTGGCCAGTTTCTCCTGTTTTGTCATATCTCTTCCCACCAACATGGTAATATCTGTGGCTCTTAAAAACTAGTATTATAAATACCTAGCTCTTCTTTTAATGGAATTGACTTTCCACTATCCAGTATAGGCTTATGTTAGGTAGGCTTCAACTGAGATTCCCTAGTTGCCAGTTTTTAGAGTATTAGTAGTGTTGGTGAATTTTTAAATACCTGTAATAGAGATAGGAGAGATCGTGTAGGGAGAAATGAGGTGGCAAAAGTGAGAAGGACAGTACATTATTGGTTTTCCAGCCTGATCCCATTAACCAGGCTTTAATACTATGGAGAGAGAGATGACAGGTCATAGCCGAAGAGATGTTTTATAAGAAATTTAGGGAAATGGAAAAAAAAAAACAGCACTGCCCAGGTGGCAATCACAAGGGCTCCGGGGTATCAGTAGAGGTGTCCAGAGCAATAACCAGCAAATGCAAGAGGATACTGCAGTGTTCAATATGGGACACCAGACACTTGTGCACATGGAGGCACTCTGCAAATACCTCGTAGGAGATGCGAGACATCTGGGAAACTCAGAGCATGTCAGGGGATACTGGATATTGGGTGAAGGAACATGGAAATGGAGGTTGGTGAGCATATCTGAGGCACCACGTGAGGTTTTTAAGGACTACCTGATGAGGACTTTGCAGAGGGTCAAAGGTCCTGTGTAAGCAAATTGGGACAATGGTGCCTACGGTTTCAAATTATTGTGAACGTGACCTCGTTTGTAGGTACGGGCTGTGAAAATTCATATTACGTGATCATCTCACCCCCATCTTCCTTCTTGTGCATTTATTCTGCTAACTCTTAATCTTGAATCAGTCTATCAAGCCTCTTGGTCTACTCTATTGTAGCCATTGAGGGCCACTGGTGGAGAATGTGGAGAAGGCCTAGTCTTCCATGTTCGACAGCACTTGTTTGTCCCGATCACTCTCATATTAACTCTCTTCAGGTTCCATGGTTGCCTTGGAAAAGAGATTTGATCTTGCTTTGCATCTACTATTTTCCCCTTATGTTCTATGAGCAACCTTGTTTAGAGTCCTCTGTAGTGATGAAAAACAGGGACCTCTTTTCCTCATCTTTTACATAATATTTAAGAAATTTTTGACAAGACATTAGGGGACAAAGGGTATCATTCTGGGTAACAGGAAGTTGATTCTATAGGTGCAGAGGAATAGATCATTTACTTATATGCAGGTTGGTCATTATCTAGTTTGAGCCTGATTCTAAAAGGAATTTGTTTTGTTTTATTATTTTGACAACTTTGTTTTATTCTTTTGATAACTTATTTTAATTCTCATTTTTCAGAAAAACACTTTGTCTTGCTGGATCTCTGACAAAAACCATTTTTAGATCTAGAACGAATTATGCTTAAGGCCACATTGACCCCAGACTAGTTGTTTGCTGCTCCTGAAGTCTGCGCTGTTCCCCATCACCCAGTAATCAGGCCTCCCTTGTTAGTACTGATCTTCAAAATAGGTCTATGGCATGGATGGAGTAGGGATTATTATTCACATTTTATAAAGCATGAAGATGAGATGGAGACTGTTGAACAGACTTGCCGTAGGGCTTACAACTAATCACAAGCAGATATGCTCTTAAAAAATATAACATTTCTTTTATTTTGTTCTACCTTTTTGTTTTTATGAACTTGGACTGTGTCTTGAAGTTTATATCTACCCTAAAATGTTCCCTGATAAGCTGTTATTAAGTCAGTGTTTCATGTCATATCATACTCCACTGAAGTAAATACAGAAATCATTAGGTAACTGTAGGGGTGGGGGGTTGGTCTGATGTAGGCTTCCAAATGCTGAAAATATACATTTCCTCAAGTCTCCTTGTTTACAATTTGGGAGTGATAGGCTCAGTTCCAGTTCCATAAAGGAACTAGTCATATGTATTATAACAGCAAATGAGTGAGTCTTGAAAAAGGGGTAAAAACATGTGTTGAGAGAGAGTCAGGCAGAAGGGAAATGGCGAAGGCAAAAACCACAGGAAAGAAACTAGCCAGTACCAGATATGGGGAAGGCGACCCAGGTAAAGGGCAAGAAAGAGCACTGGTGTGGACAAGGGGACACTTCAGAGAGGGCCTTGAAGGCCTAAGGAGAAAGAAGTTGTAGAAGTTAAGGCAAGAAAGTCTTGCAGGAATCTGACACTGTTCGGTTTGTCTGACTCCAGATGGTATGGAAGCTTACGTTAATGTAGAGAGCTGCCCAGAGGAACCCCGACTACGGATGAAAACTAATGAAGAAGAGGAATATGATGATGATGATCTTTATGACTCCGACATGGACGTTGTCAGGTTTGACGGTGACAACTCTTCTCCCTTTATCCAAATCCGCTCAGTTGCCAAGAAGCATCCTAAAACTTGGGTCCACTATATAGCTGCTGAAGAGGAGGACTGGGACTATGCTCCCTTGGTCTCCACACCCAGTGACAAGTAAGCAACTTGCTACTCTCTCTTCCCCGTACTCAAAATGTTCTTCCTAGTTATTCAAAACAATACATCCTTGAGATGTTTAGGGTAGATACACATACGCCATCAAATGTCAAAGCCATTAACATGTTTGGAAACTAAACCGGCTAAGCATCAAAGATGCTTGTATTTTTCTCACTCTTTTTTCCTTGATTAAATCACATCGGTTGTTTTAGAGGTGGATTTTAGCTACCTGTCCTCTACCTAGAATTCTCCATTCCAACCTCTTTTTTTGTGTGTCTCATACAGAAGTTATAAAAGTCTATATTTGAACAATGGTCCTCAGCGGATTGGTAGGAAGTACAAAAAAGTTCGATTTATGGCATATACAGATGAAACATTTAAAACTCGTGAAGCTACTCAGTATGAATCAGGAATCTTGGGACCTTTACTTTATGGAGAAGTTGGAGACACACTGTTGGTAAGTTGAGAAAAAGATATAAAGTTGGGTAAGAAGTCGGGAGGGTTTTGAGTTTCTAAAAACTTCATAATTCAGCCTTGTCTCTAATGGGAATTATCTTTTAAAAATTGTCAATGTTATGCAAATAAATGTAGGTTATAAATTTTTTAAATATATAGGATGTAAATTTAATGCCACCCATTAAACCTGCCACACATCTTTGAAATACTTATTTCTTAGACTTTGATACATATCCTTCTAAAACTTTCTCGCCAATTATATAGTACAGGAATCACCAAGATATGGCCTGTGAGCCAAATTTGGCTCATAGTCTGTTTCTGGACAGCCTGTGCACTTGAAAGGATTTTACATTCCTAAAGAGTTGTAAAGAAAAGAATAACAATAAGAATACGGGACAGAGACTGTCCCATATGACATGGCTCACAAAGCCTAGAGCATTTACCATCCAGCCCCTTCCAGAAAAGGTCTATTGACCCTTGACATAGGGTATTAAGAATGCTCATGCTGCAAAGAATAGAATACTCAATGTGGTGGTTTCAAAAAGGTAGGGGTGTATTTTTTCACAATCAGTTTGGAGCTAGATGGATGGTCGTGTCAACTCGGCAGCTCAAGACTGTCATGAACTATACGTGGAGTGTCAAGCAGAGCAGCATGCACTAGGTACCAAGGCCAGAGGAGGACCCTAACTACATGGTGGAAAGCGAATATCATCACTATGATGGCCACCGAGAACAGAAGCCCCAACACTTCTGCCCACTGTGTCTTTGTATTGGAGTCACCAAGGAAGACACAGTATGGTCTAACACTGGATGGAACAATGCCTTTACTCACATAAAGAAAAGACATAGGAGAGCAAGAGTAGCTCCGACAGGGTGCACGAGCACCCCATGGTGGTTTGCTTCTGAGCACCTCTCTCATGCTGCAGGAAAAGGATCCCAACCCTCCCCTGTGGAGTCTGAAATACTGAAAGCTGAGGGCATGGCTGAGGCCCATTGATGCACATGCTTTGAAACAGAACGAAGGAACATTCATTGAAACTGAAACAGGGAAAGATTCTCACAAAAGGTGATAAGCCCGTAACAGGCTACGCGGGTGCTTTATTTCCTACTAAGGAAGTGTTCCAGGCCCAAGACTCTTTCTTATATGGCCAGGTGGAGGTTAAAAGACCGTACACGTGAGGCTGCCTTTCCCAACAGGGAGTTTTGTTAGATATCGCCAAAATGCCTTTCAACAACTCTGTATCAATTTATACCCTCGCCAAGGGCATATGAGTGCCCTTTTCCCCACACCACTGACAATAATATATATTATACACACTCAAAAAATTTTCCAACTTGTTAAGCAGAAGATTTACGTATTGTCTTCATTTGCATTTCCCTGGTTAGTAGAGAAATTGAATAGTGAGTTCATGTCTGTTGACTATTTACATGACACACACTGTGAATTGCCTGCTTGTAAATTTTGTCCAGTTTTTTATTAAAATGGTCATCTTTTGATTATATACTTATAAAAGGCTCTGTGCATTATAAATATTGGCACATTGTTATTTGTCTTCCAAAAATTTTTCTCTGTCACTTGTACTCTAAATCCTTTATGATGCCTTTTATCCTATGAAGATTTTTGATCTTTATATAGTCAAACTTTTATCAATTTTTCATTTACGTTTTCTGCTTAAGAATATCTTCATCACCCCTATGAGATTATAAAAGTAGCCTACTATATTTCACTAATTTACTTTTATAGTTTTGTTTTTACAATAAGCATTTTAATTGCTCTGAAAGTTACTTTTGAGTATAGTACATAGCGTCAAAAAAGGATTCCCTAAATGACAGCCAATTGGTCCCATCAATTCTTTCTTCGCTAATTTAAAAATACCTTCTTTATCAAGCACTAAATTGCTAAAATTTGTTCTCTTTAAGTGATCTGTTATCACACTATTTAAATGACTACAACTTGTGATACATTTTGGTATTTGTAGGGCAAGGCTTCCCTCATCATATTTCTTCAAAATTTTAAGTAGTTCTTCTTGTAAAATTTTTTTCATAAATTGTATTTACCTATTTTTGAATTAGACATTAAGAATAATTCAAAAGGCAAAAAAGAGTATACAACGAAAAGTAAATTTTCCTCCCTCTCAGACTTCCAACTCCATAGTCTGACAATCACTGCTGTCAGTTTTTATATTCCCATCCAGAAACAAGTATATGTGTATATATTTTACACAAAACAGAAGCACTATGTAAATTGTTCTGTACCATGATTTTTATTTTGGATATCATTTCATGTCGAGGTATACAGACATACCTAATTCTTTGATTTATGTAAGTTATACATACTCTGGACACCTTGCTGATTCCTATTGAGCTTTTCTATTGATGTAAGATTTTGAGAATTATTTTTTTATTTTTTATATAAAAATTTTCAAACATACCCAGAAATAGAGAGAATAGTAAAATAAACTTCTTCGAACACATCACTCAGCCTCAAAAGTTATCAACAAATGGCTAATCTCATTTCATCTATAAACTAACTAGGCCTAACAGACATCTATAGAAGAGTTCACCCAACTCCAACACAATACACATTCTCCTCAAGTGAACATGAACATTTTCCAGGACAGACCATACGTTAGCCCACAAAACAAATCTCAAAATTTAAAAAGAAAACTAGAGTCTAATACCCTTTATGAATATAGATACAAAAATTCTCCACAACACACTAGTAAACCAAAACCCAGCAATATTTTAGAAGGACTGTACACCATGACGAAGTGGGATTTATCTCAGAAATGCAAGGATGGTTTAATATATGAAAATGAATGAAATACACCATATGAATTGAAAAGACAAGAAGCATATGATCATGTAATGGGTAGAGAAAAAGGTTTAACAAAACCTTTCAAAATAATCAACAAAGAAACAATCTAATTAAAAAATGGGCAGAACACTTGAACAGATACTTCTCCAAAGAGGAAATACAGATGGCCAATAGACATATGAAAAGATGCTCAAAGTCACTAATCATCAGAGAAATGCAAATTAAAACCACAATGAGATATCACCTGACACCTGTCAGAATGGCCATCATCAACAAATCAACAAACAAGAAGTGTTGGCGAGGATGAGGAATAAAGGGAACCCTCATACATTGTTGGTGGGATTGCAAATTGGTACAGCTGCTGTAAAAAACAGTCTGGAAGTTTCTCAAAAAATTGAAAATGGATATACCTTTTGACCCAACAATTGCACTTCTGGGTATTTATCCAAAGAAAACCAAAACGATAATTCATAAAGATCTATGCACTCCAATATTCATGGCAGCACAATGTACAATAGCCAAGATATGGAAGCAACCTAAGTGTCCATCAACAGATGATTCGATAAAGAAATTATGGTCCATATATACAATGAAATATTACTCAGCCACTAAAAGAAATGAAATCCTACCATTTGCAACAACATGGATGGATCTAGAGGTTATTATGCTGAGTGAAATAAGTGAGAGAAAGAAAGATAAATACCACATGATTTCACTTACATGAGGAATCTAAGGAACAAACTAATCAAAAGCAGACCAACAATTTTAGAGGACAAGCTGGTGATGGACAGAGGGGAGGGGGAGGTTGGGGGCTGGGAGAATGGGGTGAAGGGTTAAAGAAGTACAAATCAGTGGTTAATAGATGGTGACAAGGATGGGGAGCACAGCATAGGGAATGCAGTCAGCAGTAATGTAATGGCTAGGTGATGAGCCAGAAGAAAGAAAGAGCAATTAGGGGGATCGTTTTATAAACTATATAAATGTCTAACTGATGTACTGTATACTTGAAACTAATAAAATAAAGTAAATTAAAATAAAAAGTCTTTCACTACCCATTCATGACAGAAAACGCTTTCAGTGAACTAGCCACAGAAGTCAAGGTCCTCAACTTGACAAAGGACATCTAAGAAAAATTTATAATATGGTGGAAAAGTGAATGTTTTCCCCTTGAAATTGGGAGCAAGACGTACACTTTTGTTACTGGAAGAACAAGTGAAATGGGCCCCCCCCAAAAAAATGAATTAGGGGCATTTGGATTGGAAAGGAAGAAATAATACTGTATTTATTTGTGGATAACAAGATCTTCTATGTGGAAAATCCTAAGGAATCTACTAAAAAGCTATTAGAACTCATTAACAAGTTCAGCAAGGTTGTAGGATACAAGATCAATATTAAAAATAAGTTGTATTTCTATATATGTATATATTTCTTTATATTCTTATCAATGAATAATCTACAAAAAAAAAGAAAAAAAGTTTTATTCACTATAACATCAAAAAAAATAAAATAATCTGGGACAAATTTAACAAAAAAAAGTGCAAGACTTGTATACTGAAAATGACTACTCTTGCTGAGATAACTTAAAGGACATCTAAATAAACAGCAAAACATT
Source organism: Pteropus medius (assembly GCF_902729225.1). Classification (NCBI taxonomy): domain Eukaryota; kingdom Metazoa; phylum Chordata; class Mammalia; order Chiroptera; family Pteropodidae; genus Pteropus; species Pteropus medius. The sequence continues at coordinate 1,404,181 of NW_024342648.1, read as the reverse complement.
TTATGTTGATGGATTGGAAGAGTCAATTACTTGTAAAGATTCGTCCAAACTGATCTACAGATTCAATTCAATCCCTATCAAAATCTCAACTGGTTTTTTTTTGCAGAAAATGACAAGCTGATCCTAAAATACAGATGGAATTGCACAGGTCAATATACTTATCCTGAAAAAAAGTTAGAGCAGGAGTTGACTGCAATCCAGCATGAAGGATCTTTTCTGGGGTGGGGCGGTGTGAGAAATGTTCTAATTCTGGATTGTGGTGATGATTGCAAAATTCTGCAAACTTACTACAAATCAGTGAATTATACACTTAAAATGGGTGAATTTTATGGTATATAAATTATACCTCGATAAACATGTTTTTAAAATGGGCAGAAAAACAGATTACATTTAAAGGAATGATAATTACACTGTTCTGGTTACTATTGCTATGTACCCTACAACGTCAAAACTTAGTGGTTGAAACAATAGCCATTTTATTATTCTCACAGAATATGTGTGTCAGGAATTCAAGCAGGGCTCAGTTGGGCAATTCTGTATCTCTCTGGTATTGACTGAGGTCATTTGGTGAGAATCAGCAGATCCGGAGGGAGTAAGACAACTTTACTCACATGTTTGGCACCTGAACGGGGAGGACTCAAAGACTAGAACTGCCAGCCAGAACACACAGCTGTCTATGCGGCTTGGTTTCCTCGCACGATGGTGGCCTCGGGATAGGGACTTCTCACATGGTGGCTCAGGGCTCCAATCGTGTGTGTTCCACTAAACAAGTTAGAAAGTGCATCACCTTTTAGGACCCAGCATCAGGATTCACACAGCACTTTATACTGTTAATCAAAGCAGCCAAAGCCCACCCAGAATCAAGGAGAGAGAAAATCTGGCCTACCTCATGATGAGAGAGGTGTCAAAGAATTTGGGAGCCATGTTTTATAACTGCCACATAAACTCACGACTTACTTCTCTAGAGCGAGCCAGAAGAAAAGGAAATCGTGCTTTAGTGTGCTGAAAGAAAATCACTATCAAGCTAGCAAGAATTGCCATTTTACTGGCAATTTATACCAATGGTCAAGGAATACATAATTTCACATCAACATTTTAAATGTAGAGTATAAGAACAAAGACCCACTAGTTATTTTCTATCAGGTAGAATAATCTAGGTTGTAAACCTGAGCAGGAGAGTATGAGAAAGGAAAATTTAAATTATAGATCAATTGCATTATAAACATTCAGGGATTCTAAGCAAAATTTAATAAACCCAATACAGCAATATAGAAAAAAAGATAATACATTATGACCTCGTCGATTTATACCAGCAATACTAGGCAAACTTAACTTTAGAAAATAAAATGTGGTAATCTACTATATTAACACATAAAAGAGCAAAATATCTTTTGATAATCTTAATAGTTTCAGGAAAAAAAGCATTTATCAAAATTCAACATCCGTTCATGATAAAATGTCCTAAGAAATTGGGATTGCAAGGGATGTCCTTATCCTGATCAAGATCTGCAGAAAACCTATAGATTAGGACAAGAGACAGTTTATAAAGTATCACCAACTTTAACATTTTACTAGAAAGCCTAGCCAGTGTTCTTAGGTGGAAAAGTTTTACGATCAAAAAGGAATAAACTAAACTGCTATTATTTGAAGACTAAGGAAATAAATGACAGATGGTGGGAGCTAGATTTCTTACTGCCGGAGAGCATAATTATAAATAAGCAAAAGGGAAAGGCTCCAGAGTGAATCATGTGATAGTGGACTGGAGTTGGAGACAACAGGATGAACTCCTGTTTAGCTTCATATGGAGATACAAGGTGGCTAGATACAGAAATAATTAGAGATATCTCTATGTTTTTACACAGAAATTAGTGGATTTCCTAGTTCTGCCCGCTGAGAGGGCCTAGAAGCAGTGGCACCCCAGTAGCAATAAGCACCCCCCAAATCGTGGTTTCTAATACCATTCTCTCATAAAAGGAACTGAGGCTCCTTGGAGAAATGGATGATTTCCCTGCATGTTCAGGGAAAATGCAGGATGAGCCCAGGGCGTCTTGTGGTTACGGAAAGTAAGAATGTGCTCAAATAAAAAGAAAGGATGGGACAATGTCAAAGGGATATAAGCACCAGCTTAAAGAGCTTCTGATGGCCAAGCTGGAAGAATTCAAGCAACAAAATAAATAATGTAGTATTGGATTAAACCCCAAAGTATAAAATAAGTACTCATTAGTCTTTACTGATATAAATAAATGATTAAACGAATAAATAGATGGGAGAACACAGACAAATCCCACATGCAGAAGAATTTCAAAGAAATTATGCAGCTTTAGGATCCATTTTGAGTTAATTTTTATGAAGGGTGTAAGCTCTGCAACTAGATTTTTGTTTGGCATGTGAATGTCTATTTGTTCCAGCACCATCTGTTAAAAAGAATATCTTTGCTCCATTTAATTGTCTTTACTTCTTGGTCAAAGATCAGTTGACCATAGGCTTCCAGTCAAGATGGCAGAGTAGGCAAATGCTATGCTCGCCTCCTCCCACCATCACATCAAAATTACAATGAAACTACAGAACGACCATCATCGGGAATCATTTGAACTCTAGTTGAACAGAAGTCATATAACTAAGAACATATAGAAGAAGCCACCTCAAGATTTGTAGGAGGGGTGAAGATGCAGATTGGGCAGGTCCCACAGCCACCTGAGGCAGCTAAAAATCAGGAGGCATCTCTAATGGAGGAGTGAGGGGTCCCAGCCCCACACAAGGCCCCACTAGGCTCCCCAAGGTTCCAGTGCAGAGAGGAGAAGTCTCCACAACTTCTGGCTGTGAAAACCAGCAAAGAGTGTGGCTGAGCGAGGGGAGGGCTGCGGGAGTCGCAGACGCTCCTCTTAAGGGCCCAAGGATGGACTCGGCACTGATGGGCTCACTCGCCCTGAGCTCCAGCCGCTGGACAAGCAGCTTGAAAGGCGCCAGAGATATACAGGGAGGAACTGAGTTGTCTGGCTTCGGTGCGAGGGCTGGAAGGGCAGCTTTCGCCCAGACAGAAGTGCTGATGGAAGGCATTGTTCCTTTGTTGGGCTCTCCCCTCACCCAGCGTGCAGACCCAGGTGGGCCCCATATCTGAGTCTCCATTAACCTGGTTCATACCATTTGCCCTGCCCTGGCGATTCTCTGAGACACCAGCCCGCCCAACATGTGGACCCACGCAAGCTCTTCCACTGGCTTTTCCATACAAATGGCCTGTCTTAGCTCATGCTGCGGACTTTCCTAAAATCTCTCAAAGGTTCATAAAGCCCAAACAAACAACATCTGGCCTTAGTGTGCCCCGTTCCTCTTTCTGAGCAGCCCCAAGCCCGACACTAGTGGCACCCAGCATTGGTTCACAGCTTAGCCTCTCCCGGGCACCTCCAAGCCCAGCACAAGTGGCAACTATCTTCAGATAACTTTGCTGCTCATACCAAGTCGACCTAGGTGGGGCACAGGCACATGATATCGGTCTGCAATAGACCCCTTCGCAAGAGGCCCCGAAACCAACACACTCGGTGGCTGGCTTCAAACCACACCAGAGCACCACCTGGGCGCATGTGAGGGTGACACAGCCGAAGGGCAGACGGGGCAGGCACCAGAGCCCCGCTAAAGCCAATCCTGCTCTTGGAGTCAAGCCGTGCACAGCAGCTCCTCCACTGTCCTCACGGCCAGTCAGCCTGAGGGGCAGTCCCTCCCACTGATACACAAACGGCAATTAAGGCTCAGCTGTAACAGGAGGGCACACACAACCCACACAAGGGACACACCTGGAACACCCGGCTCAGGTGACCGGGGAGACTGTGCCAGTGGGCCCCACAGGGTACCTCCTACATAAGGCCACTTTACTAAGACTGGGAGACCTAGTGGCAATACCTAATACATAGGAACAAAAACAGGGAGGCAGCCACAATGAGGAGACAAAGAAACACGTCCCAGAACAGAACTAAGCACCAGAAAAAGAACTAAACAAAATGGAGGCAATCTACCAGATGCAGATTTTAAAGAACTGGTTATAAGGATGCTCAATGATCTCAGAAATTCAACAAAGAGACAAGAAGCATATAAATGGAGATAGAAAACATAAAAAAGAACCAGTCAGAAATGAAAAATACAAGAACTGAGATGAAGACGACGTTAGAGCAGCAGTCCCCAACCCCCAAGCTGCGGACAGGTATCGGTTCATGGCCTGTTAGGAACTGGGCTGCACAGCACGAGGTGAGCAGTGGGCCAGGAAGCGAAGCTTCATCTGGATTTGCAGCCACTCCCCAGCACTAGCATCACCACCTCAGCTCCGCCTCAGTTAATCAGGCATTAGATTCTCATAGCAGCACTGGTCCCTGGTGCCAGAAAGGTTGGGGACCGCAGTGTTAGAGGGAACCAACAGTAGATTAGATGAAACAGAGGATTGAATCGGCAATTTGAAAGACAAAGTAGCAGAAAACACCCAATCAGAACAGCAACATGCAAAAAAGAATCCAAAAGAATGAGGATACTTTAAGGGGCCTCTGGGACAACATCAAGCGTACCCACATTCGCATCACAGGGGTACCAGAAGGAGGAGAGAGAGCAAGGAACTGAAAACTTATTTGAAGAAATAATGATGGAAAAACTTACCTAACCTGGTGAAGGACATGGACATACAAGCCCAGGAAGTGCAGACTCGCAAACAAGATGAACCCAAAGAGACCCACATCAAGACACATCATCATTAAAATGACGAAGGTTAAAGACAACGAGGGAATCTTAAAAGCAGCAAAAGAAAAGCATCTATTTACCTACAGGAGAGCTCCCATAAGACCATCAGCTGATTTCTCAACAGAAACTTTGCAGCCAGAAAGGACTGGCATGAAATATTCAAAGTGATGAAAAGCAAGGACCTACAACCAAGATGACTCCACCCAGCACATCTATCATTCAGAATCAAAGGACAAACAGAGCTTCCCAGACAAGAAAAAGCTAAAGGAGTTTATCACCACCAAACCAGGGTTACAGGCAATGTTAACGGGATTTTTTTAAGAAGAAAAGATCAAAAATGTGAATAATAAAATGGCAATAACTACATATCTATCAACGATACTTACACGTAAATGGATTAAATGCTCCAATCCAAAGACATAAGGTGGCTGAATGGATAAGAAAAGACCCTCACATATGCTGCCTACGAGAGACTCACTTCAGATCAGAAGACACACAGAGACTGACAGGAAAGGGATGGAAAAAGACATTTCATGGAAACAAACAAAAACAACAAAGATCAAGGACCCAGTAATCTCACTTCTGGGTATTTATCCAAACGGACCCAAAACGACTTCGAAGGGACAGATGCATCCATAGGTTCATTGCAGCATTATTTACAGTAGCCAAGATATGCAGGCAGCCTGGGTGTGCGTCAATGGATGAACAGATAAAGAGGAGGAGGTACGTATGTACAATGAGATATGACTCAGCCATAAAAAAGAATGAGATCTCGCCATCTGCTACAACATGGATGGACTTGGAGGGTACTGTGCTGAGTGGAGTAAGTCAGAGAAAGATAAATACCATAAGATTTTACTTATATGTGGAATATAAAGAACAAAATAAATAAACAAAACAGAAAGAAACTCATAGATACTGAGAACTTCTGATGATTGCCAGATAGGACGTGGGTTAAGAGGCTGGGTGGAAAAGGTGAACGGATTAAGAAGTCCATACTGGTAGTTAAAAAACAGTCCATACTGGTAGTTAAAAAACAGGGGATGCAAAGTACAGCATAGGGAATATACTCATTAATATTGTAATAACTACGTATGGTATCCGATGGTTACTAGACTTATCGAGGTGATCGCTTTGTAAGTTATATAAATGTCTAACGAGTATGTTTTATACCCGAAACTCTAATATTCTATGTCAACTGTAACTGAAAAAATATTTTAAAATATCAGTTGTCTATATACGTGCAGGTCGACTTCTGGTTCTCTATTCTCTCCCAAAAGGAAGTTTTTTCAATGGAAGATGCTCCAACCTTACTGCGTACTAGTACAAAAGAAGAAATGTTGGCATTAGATAGTAGCTGATTTAAACAGGAGAGAATATGGCCATCTATGCATATAGGTGGGTTGCTCTGATGGTAAAAGCACGAGGAAGTTCTTTTCTGAAGGCTTCTCTTTTCTCAGTTAAAAAAGAAACATCTGAGGGCGAGGATCGGAGAGCAAACAGTCGGCTCAGGAGGTGGGAAGGTGAATTTCTAGGAAAAGATAGTAGGATGCCTAGGTAGCTCGAGTGCCCATTTGAGGTTTGTGGCCATGAAGTCAAAGAAACTGGTCGCAGAGCTGCGTAGTTTTTCTCCTACATCATTATGCTGCTTAGATGCAGGAAAGGAATCGTCTGTTTAGTGGGTTTTATCAGTTGAGTGAGTTTTGATACAAGAATGCGAGTGGAATTGGTTTTTTATCCTGGGATCTAGGGGCTGGGTTGATGTCCTCAGAGTTCTCGACTGCTGTGTCTATGCTATGGCCTTTACATCCTCTCTTTTAAAGCTCACTTGATCAGATGATGGCCACCCTTGCTTAATGCCATAACCAAGTGTCCCCCTGGTCATGCCTGCTCACTCAGCGAAGATGTGATCTCTGGAACACTGCTTCTCTCTCCACTACTGGGGAAGTCAGTGCCCAAATGGTGGAAAGTCTGAGGGCAGCGGCACCTTCCTCAGACATTCGGATTTTAATTAGTGTGTGGGGACGCAAGGAGTACTCCCTGCAGCAACTGAAATATTTTGAAAGAAACGGCAAGAGGCCTTTAGTGAGAAACCTAAGTAGCCATCTGAGCAATTTTATGAAAAGAACAAATCATCTGAGCTTCATCTAGCGTTAAACCCCTATAAGGTGGATGCAAAGCATTTTGTTTTCTGGAGCTAGGCACGCTTTTCTTCTTGATCCTACCCGTCTTAGGACTTGATCTTGTATCTCACTTGGACTTTCAGATTATATTTAAGAATCAAGCAAGCCGACCATATAACATCTTCCCTCATGGAATTACTGATGTCAGTCCTTTGCACGAAGGGAGATTGCCAAAAGGTAAGCGCTACCTCGGTTTCATGGTTCGTTCCTACCTGTAGATACAGATGAGGTCACAGTCTCAATAACAACTAAAATTGTGTTGCTCCTTGTCCCGGCTCTTATGTACCATAGAGGTACATTTTTCACACACCACCCTTTATCTGTAATTTCCACATGTATCACATCTGTTTACAATACCCACGAGAAGGCGCTAGAATTTCTGCTTCCAACAGTCATATGTAGTTTTAGGAAATCATGAGGAAAGTATGCCTCCATATTTACCCAGCTATTTATGTTATCAGTGCTTTTCGGGCCTCGCTGGACATCCAAATTCCCCTCTCGCATCCCTTCCAATCAGAGCATTTTCCTTCAGCCTAAAGAATTCTCTTTAGCATTCTTTATAGCGCAAGTGTGCCAGAGATACGTTCTCTTAGTTTTATTTTATTTGAAATGTCTTTTTTTTTTTTTCCTTCACTTTTGAAGGATAATTTCACTGAACATAGAATACTGGGTGGAGAGTTTTGTTTTGTTTTTTTTTCCTTTTAGTACTTTCAAAATAATGTTTTACTGGCCTTTAAAACAGCTAAGTCTAGATTCCATTGAGTCATTCTTCCCCTCTATGTCATTTTATTCTGGCTGTGATTTTCTTCATATTTAATTCTACTTGGGGTTCACTGATCTTCCTGGATCTATAACTTTACATTTTTCACCAAACTGGAAAGACCGTGGTCATTATTTCTTCAGACATTTTTCCGCCCCATTCTCTGTCTCCTTTGCTGGGTCTCCATCTACGTGTATGTTTAACCTTTTGGTACCGCCCCACGCGCCTGAATACTTTAATATTTTTTCCTTCTCCCTCTCTTCTGCAGATTCGATAGTTTCTATTGATCTGTCTCCAAGCTCACTGACCTCAAACTGGAATTTCCAAGTCACAAAATGTGTATTTTTATTTTTAATAATCAGACCTTTGTTCCCAAATGATATAATAATTTGTATTCTTACTAGTCATACATGAAAATATAACTTCCCACATCTTTGATAGCTAGACAATAATAGACTTTTAAAATCCTGCCAATCTAGTAGGTGAAAAGTAGTGTCTTCTTACTGCTTTTATCTTAATTTCTTGTAGAGTCGACCATCTTTTCACATTTTTATTGGCCATTTGGGTTTCCGCTACTGTAAATTTCCTGTTCATTTCTCCTTTACTTATTTTTCTGCTGGGTTGTTTATCTATCTATCTATCTATCTATCTATCTATCATCTATCATTTATCTTCTTAGTTTATTTAATTATATGCTTTTTTTTCCTAGTGAATGCACTTACGGTCATATATTTTTTCCTCTGAATACAGTTTACTACATTCCATGCTTTTGATATCTAGTAATCGTTTTATCTTTCATTTCAGAATACTTTATGCCTTCAGTTTTTATTTGCTATGTTGTTTGCTGTTTAAAGATTCATGACATATCTTTCTCATGTACTGTACCTTTTATCAATAAATTCATGGAACTGTGCGGTGCTGAGGTCCCCATGGTGACGCCAAGGAAAATGTAGATGTGTCCTAAGACCAGCATTTTGGCACCTGCCAAAACATAAAGCATTAGTGACCAAACAGTACTGTCAAAGAGAGAGGACCTATTAATCAAAAGTCTATGTGCCCTTCCCTCCAATACCCATCCACCCTCGCTCTCAGCTACCGGAAGAGGGAAGATAAAAGGCTGAGAAACATTGAAAGAACATGCCACACCATTCTCGTCTATAGGTTCCCTAATCATAGTCAAGCTTAACCTAATAAGGATGAGGGAGAGATTAGGAAGGATATAAAGTTGCAATTCTGATTTAGACTGGATCTTCAGGTTTTCAACATACCCCAAAGTGAGTCTTAATGACTAAAATCAGACATTTCTTATCCTGAGGGACCCATTAGCATGAGGGCAGGTCTTACTTCTTGTTCCTGTTTCTCGCCACATCTCTTGCTACCCGGTGTGAGTTCCAATTTCAGTGCACAGACCTTTGTCTTATATTCAGGCCTGAAACTCTCATGGTCTCCTGGATTATCAACCGTTGCTTACCACTCTGGCAATGATGTCTCTCTTTTTTTAGCACTTGAGTTTTTTTTTTCTTCTTCATACATTTTCAGCTGTGTATTTAAAATATATTAAAAAATCATCTATTATTTCTATGTATTCGTAATAGTGGGTAGACCTGCCCATTTCAACTCAAACTAACATACTAGCAAAAACTTCCCGGGCCCATTTTTCTTGTTAAAAATTGTATGAATCTTAAACTTACAGTAGGTACAAATTTAGTTTCCATTTACTACTAAATGTCATATGTACATATAGATTTGTAGAGCCCTTGCAATAACAACATGGTTACCTATATGTGGCTTGTTATACTCTAATCAAACTCTGTTGGGATTTGGATGTACATAGGTGTGAAACATTTGAAAGATATGCCAATTCTGCCAGGAAAGATATTCAAGTATAAATGGACAGTGACTGTAGAAGATGGGCCAACTAAGTCAGATCCCCGGTGCCTGACCCGATATTACTCAAGCTTCGTTAACCTAGAGAAAGATCTAGCTTCGGGACTCATTGGCCCCCTTCTCATCTGCTACAAAGAATCTGTAGATCAAAGAGGAAACCAGGTGAGTTCTTCTCTTCCCAAGTGCTGGCTTTGGAGCTCAAGATAGAATGATGATGCACATGAACTTCCAGATCATATTTCCTATACTGTCTCTGTGTGTGTCCCCTTCTAGCATGCAGAAAATAGAGTAGTCTGCAATATTGGCCAATAAAAGAAATGAACTGGGTTTCTCACTTCTGTTACTGATTTTGAGGTTGGTGTAGTAATCTTGCCTGCTGGATGGCTAAGACACCTGGGTCCTAGATCATTTCTGTAATACTCATTCCCAGTTTAATTTCCACTCTTCATAGGTGTTCTTTCCCATTTTTATATGCTCAGTTATCACCTATTTTTAGATGACACACAAACCTATATCACAGACTTCTCTAGAGTTCAGTAAATATTTGTTGAGAAAAATACAGGGAAAGATATAAAATATTTAAGAATATGGCTAGAATTTGGACCACTTTTGCTCTTTAAAAAAATGAAGTTAAATTCTCTGAATAAGAAAACCTTATGAAACTAATACAATATTGTACGTTAGCTACATTTTAATTAAAATCTTTAAAAACAAATCGTGCTGCTATAAACATTCATATAACAATGAAAAACTCTTAATTCTTCACAAAAACTCACTGCCATATTGCTGAGGCCTGACTACGTGGCCATTCGGTTAGTTATGATACATAAGATTCATACTTGTCTGAAAACATTTCACTCGTGTAGAGACTGGAACACATGAATTTTAACGTAGGGAAAACATGTGACACACAAGCGAGAGTGGCATAAATTTAGCCAGGTACCTGTCTTGATGAATTTTTCCTAATTATAGTTTTTCCATCAGTTTTTGGAAAAAGACTAAAATTTAATTCTATATTCTCCAACCTCCTCCCCTCAGCATTTTGGTTTCTGTAGCGAGAGGCTGTGCAAAATAAACCTGACACGTACTGGTGAACTGTACACATCACATCTTAGAAGATTCAATTAGCAAGTGACTGATGTAACTTTGGTTATATATGAACTGCTCCTCTGAAACAAAACTTTAAATGTTTTAAACAGAAAAGGTATTATTGTCAGTTAACATCTTAGGGTTCATCTTAGCTTTGTTATCTGATTTGTTTTCTTTTTAATGTTTTATAGAGCAGTGGCTAGATGGAAGTTTAGCAAAGGCATTCGTCTTACTTGACTTGACTAACTTGTTTAAGAAAGACACTGAATAACCACTTGGGTCTTTAGAGTGACAACCCTCTAATCTGAATGTGGAGAGAATGAGGCTACAGACTGTACCAAAAAAAAAAATCAGCCTGCATATGGCTTTGGGTCCAGAAGAAATGAAGTTTAACGGGTCCAGTCACGTTCTTGCCCTGAGGATACATTTGCTGTAAACACATACTTATTGCTCATAGCACCCACTTACCCGTTGGCCCTGCTACGTGTCGTAATAGTGACCCTAGGGAGAAGTGGGATCGAACCAACGGATTATATGTATAGTACACGGATGGCACCACTTACCTCCAGTGTAGGCTGCTAAATCCCAGCTGACAACAGTAGCGGCATTTGTTTCTCTCCATGCGTGTAATTAACAGATGATGTCAGACAAGAGAAACGTCATCCTGTTTTCTGTATTTGATGAGAACCAAAGCTGGTACCTCACGGAGAACATGCAGCGCTTCCTCCCCAGTGCAGACGGAGTGCAGCCCCAGGACCCAGACTTCCGAGCCTCCAACATCATGCACAGTAAGTAAAGCAGCACCTGAGTCCACTGGGTAAGAGACAAAGGGGAACCGAAGCTACCAAACTGATATCCCCATGGTGGATTCATTTATATGCCATGCGAGGGTCACAGTTCCTTAAAAATGGTTATATACGAACATATACAATTTTATATAAATGCATAGATATGATCATATAATGCACATTTTTTTTTCCTTTAGAGGCGGAAATATTTAGAGAACTTTATTTTTCAAGGATAAATCAAATAAGACATGGCTTTAATTTCCCTTAATATGCCTAGTCCATACTTAATATAAAATGCACTCAACTGGTAGATTACACATGAAATACAAAGGGAATGCAATTCTACTTATGCAAAACGACTGCCAGCTATAGCGATTTAAGTCACATTAATCAAGAGACTGTACATTTAAAACCCCAACATCTTTTTTCCCCAGCTTTCTCGAGGTACAACTGACGAATAAAAATGGTACATATTTAAGGCGTACACTATGATCTTTTCGATATTCAGTTGGCCACCCCGTTCCTTTTATCGTCCCCATGTCCTTCCATATTTTACCCTTCCACTAACCACGCTGTGTCCAGGTAGCCCATGTGAAAACATGTTTTCTCCATGATTACATAATCGTATATAAGTACACCCATACATTGTTTATGAGTCAAACTTACATAAATGCTGCAAGAATAGTAGAGAACTCCCGTATACTCTTTACCCAGAATCATTAATTTTAACGTTTTGCTATATTTGTTTTATCGCTCACTTCTCTAGACACGTGCTTTTATTACTAATCTTTTTAAGAATAGATTGAAGACATCATACTCCTTTATCTCTTGATACTTCATTGTATAATTCCTATGAGTTAAGTTATTGTCTTAAATAACCAAAGTGGAGTTAGAAAATTCAGAAAACTTACCGCTGACACATTTCTCCAGTTGGCAGCCAGCGTTCCAGTTGTGTCAATCAGTGCTGCATTTCGGAGCATGTCCTCCCTGCAGTTCAGGGGCCAGCCCTGGATTGTGCACTGGGTCTAACTGTCCTCCTGCTTTCGTGATGTCTGTTAGTTTCCTTGAACCTGGAACATGGACGGAGGTTAATTTTGATCACCCGACCAAGGTTGCTTTTTTTTCCTGGTTTCTCCTCTGTGTAGTTACTATTTTCCCCCTTGCAACGAATAAGCAGTTTGTAGGGAGATGCTCTGAGGCCATGCAAATGCCCTGCTCCTCATCAAACTGCGTTCTCGTTCCCCTTTCCCCGCTTTCGCAGAGCATCCAAACCCATGTTTACCAGGAAGGCCTGTGGCTCCTCGCCTTGGGACTGGGCCTAGCTGATCGAGTATTAACCATCTACTTTTCCGGAACGTATAACGCTGCCTCTTTGTGCACATAACATAATCATTTCTAATCCCATCGTGGCAATCTAAAATACTAAGTCCTAATACGGCTAAAAGCTCTTGTTCTCCATTTCATTTGCAGGCATCAATGGCTACGTTTTTGATACCTTGCAGCTGTCAGTCTGTTTACATGAGGTGGCATACTGGTACATTCTAAGCGTTGGAGCACAGACTGACTTCCTCTCTGTATTCTTCTCTGGATATACCTTCAAACACAAAATGGTCTATGAAGACACACTTACCCTATTCCCGTTCTCAGGAGAAACTGTCTTCATGTCAATGGAAAACCCAGGTTAGTTATTTATATTGTTCTTTCACTAACAGCTGTCATTGCTTCACTCCCATGCTCGTCTGCCCACTGGCTCACATCTGGGCAGACACTAAATGGTTCAAGTGATTTTAGTAATTGCCAGGTATTTTAATAACAGCAGCATATCAAGTATTGAACTTAAAAGTCTTTACTGTAAAAAGCGCCTTTACTTGCCATGGGCCAAAATTTTATGTGGGTTGACTAAACTGTAGTGGTGAATATACATGTATACGTGCAATTAAGATGTGGAGACTAAACGTACAGGCGTTTCTGTACGCCTTGTGAACACTGGCATTATTGGGTAGATTCCAGCTAGAAGCCTCTGAGGAGTGCCTGGAGTCCCCATTTGCACACAAGCCCTCAGGTCACTAGGAAGCCTTCAGGACGAATGTGGCTGTCGGCTTCTCACCCTCCCTGTCCCTCCACAACTGCTGCAAGGCTTCCGAGAACCCCAGCCTTGTGATGGGAAGGAACCCCGGCCCGGCCTAAAATCCAACAGGATCGTTGTGACATTCGTATAGCTGACGACGAAGTGCTGGGTCACTGTGTGCTCCTGGTCCCGCCCGCACCCCTCATCTGCAGAGGAAAGCACAAAAAGCTACCTGCAGACTGTAATTATTCTCTTACGATTCTGGCTTTTCTGGAGATGAGTCCTCATGGGAAATTATCTGGGGAATAAAAACCAAATCTCACCACCTGTAAACATATATTTACCTTCAGAACCAGAAACTGATCTGATTTGAAGTCATGCATTTTTGTGGGGAGTCAAGAAGCTGACAGAACTCCATAACACCTCTGAAAGGGTCTTGTTCATTTATACTTACTTGTGCCTTCATTATCCATTTTCCAACTAAGTTGGAAGCGTGGCTGAGGCCAGAAACCTTGTTTATCTTGCTAGTCACAGTGTTAACAGTGCCTGGCCTATAGTAGATGCTTAAGAAATACTTTTTCGATGAATGAATGAATTAAATATGTACCCAAATAGTATAAAACAGTATGTATAATATGGTTGCAATCGTCTAAACCAAAGAGAGTGTGCGTGTATGTGTTAAAAATTTTTTTAACATTAATATTTTGAGAAGCTTTTAAACTATTTTGGTGATCACTTAAATTCTAAAGACAGATTAAAACTTTTATGTGCTTCGAGGGAAACATTTTTAACATAACATCGTTGACTACAATGCTCAAGCTAAATAAAGATCCTAGGGAAGACTTCCTGCGTTCAAAATAGTAAAGTCTGAGCCTTTTTGTTTATTGAAGTAAAATTCATATAATGTAAAATGCACATTTTAACCATTTAAAGTGTACAAGTCAGTGGCTTCCAGTACATTCGGTGTTTGTTGTTCAACTATTGCTGCTATCTAATTCCAGAGTATTTTTGTCACCCCAAAAGAAACTCTTTACCCTTAAGAAGTCAATCCCCATTCCCTCCGCCCCCAGTTCCTGGCAACCACTAATCTACTTTCTGTCTATGGATTTGCTTCTTCTGGATATCTTATGTAAATAGAATAATACAATATTTATCCTTTTGTGTCTGGTTTCTTTCACTAAGCATGTTTTCAAGATTCATTCATGTTACGGCGTGTGTCACTACATCATCCGTTTTATGACTATACAGGTGACTTTACACCCTGCTATAACCATAAGTCTCCACAAAAAAGAAATGATTATTATGTAATGTGAAAGAGGTGCTGGCTAATGCTATGGTGGTGATCATACTGCAATATATAAATGTATTAAATCAACACGTTGTACACAGTAAACTTACACGATGATACCTGTCAATTACATCTCAATAAAAAATCGTAGTCAACAGGTTGATCACCTGGTTTTGTAAATAAAGTTGTATTGGAACACACAAGAAATACAGTTAATTTTTGTATGTTGACCTTGTACCTTGCAACCTTGCTAAATTCACTTATAATATCTAGCAGTTAATGTCTACATTTGCACAAGGTTTTCTAGGATAAGCAACCAAACTGCCTGCAAATATTGACAGTTTGTTTTTCCTTTCCAACCCCTATGCCTTATTATTCCAACTTTTGTTACCTCATTTTTGAATAAAACTAGTAAGCACAGGAAAAAATAACCACATATCGCAAGTTTTGATGAGTCACGTTTTTATCATTTAGTTTGAAATATTTTCTAACGTCCATTGCGCTTTCTTCTTTTACCCATATTTATTTAAAACTGTTTTACTAAATTTCTGAACATATGGGTAATTTCTAGTTATCTCTGTTGCTGATTTCTTATTTTTCGTCACTGTGTTCATATAACATATTCTGTATGATTTCAATTGCTTGAAATTTGCTGAGACTTGCTATATGCTCAGCATGTGGTTTACTTTGGCTATGACTCATTTGCACTTAAAATGACTATGTCTTCTGCAGTTGTTGGGTGAACTGTTACATATTTGTCAAGTTGGTTTCTTGTGTTGTTAAATCCTTAAGTTTACTGATATTTTGCCTGCATCTTCCAGGTACTGAGAGAACTGTGTTAACAGTTCTGTAACTGTTTTTTCTCTTTATATAAAATGAGGTACTTACAATTTAAGATCGCTCTGTACTCTTGTTTAAATTAACCATTTTATCATTGTGAAATGTCCTTCTTTGTCTGAAGTAGTACTTGCTGCCTTCACAACTGCTTTGTTTAAAATTTATATGCCTCGACCACCTTTATTTTGCTTGATGTTTCTGTGTATATATTTTTCCATACTTGTAATTTTAATCTATCTGTGCCCTTATATGTATAGTATATCACTCCATCATTTCTTATAGTACAAGTCTGCTGGTTAATTCTCTCAGGTTTTGCTTGTCTAAAAAGTCTTTATTTCTCCTGAATTTTTTAATGACATTTTCACTGTATAGAATGTTGGGTTGATAGGTCTTTTGCGTTTTATTTTATTGGGTTTTTTTCTCCAGCACTTTAAAAATGCCACTCCAGGTTCCAGTCAGGACGGCTGAGGAAGGAAATCCTGTGACTGCCTCTTCTCGCGACCACAGCAAAATTACAACTAAACTACAGAACAACCGTCATTGAGAATCGCCCAAAATCTCGCTAAACAGAAGTCCTCTAAGAACATATGGAAGAAGCCACATCAAGACTGAACATTATATGTCAACTGTAATTGAATCATAGAATATATTTTTAAAAATGTCCCTCCACAGGAGTGACATCAGCAAGATTGTGGTCTAGAGGTTTCAACGCTCATCTCCCCCACAAAACCAACAAAAACAACAAACAAAAAACTACATAGCAATGGAAATAGCTCTGAGATGACTCCAGAGCACCATGAAGAAGCATCAGAAAGACTGTGGAGCACAGAAAATGAGGATGGCCACGTAAAACGTAGAAAGCATTTTACCTGCGTCATTTTATCCCTCAGTCTGGAGCAGCTTGGTAATGAAAAAAATATATGTGAACCGTATGTGTGGAAAGAGATTAAAATCCAAAATGTATAAAGAACTCACACAACTCAATAACAACAGAAAACAATCTGATTTGAATACCAGGCAGAGAATCTGACTAGACACTTGTAGGCTTCCTACCTGAGGGCCCCACAGTTTTCACAAATACTGAAGCCGGCTGAGGGAGCTGCTCAATGTCCAAGCCACTGCCCTTCCCAGCATGCCTCCCCCCGGGCCTCCATGGCACTCATCATTGCCATCCTCAGGGCTGAGCTGCCACTGTGCCTCGCTCTCCAGGGCCTGAAGCAGCACGGTGCTCCATCATACCTAGGGTTGATGCTGTCCCTGAACCCTGCCCCCAAGCACTAAGCCACCACCGCGTTCCACCCACCGGGGCCTAAGTCTATGTGGCATGCCACAGAGATGTGGAACCCAGCTCCAAGCACTCATGCTGCAGACTTTCCTAAAATCTCTCGAAGGCTCACAAACCCTAGACAAGCAGCATCTGGCCTTGGTGTGTCCCGTACCTCTTGCTGAGCAGCCCAAACTGGGCACTAGTGGCACCCGGCCTTGGTTCACAGCTTAGCCTCTCCCATGCACCCCTAAGCCCAGCACAAGTGGCAACCACCTGCAGCTCACTTTGTAGCTCATACCAAGTGGACCCAGGTGGGGCATAGGCAGTAGATGACCTTGGTCTGCAATAGAGCCCCTCTCAAGAGGCCCCAGAACCAACATACTCAGTGGCTGGCTTCAAACCGCACCAGAGCACCGCCTGGGTGCATGTGAGGGTGACACACCTGAAGGGCAAACGGGGCAGGCACCGGAGCCCCGCTAAAGCGAATCCTGCTCTTGGGGTCAAGCCGTGCACAGCAGCTCCTCCACCGTCCTCACGGCCAGTGGCCTGTTGGGAACTGGGCTGCACAGCAAGAGGTGAGCGGTGGGCCAGGAAGCGAAGCTTTGTCTGGATTTGCAGCCACTCCCCAGCGCTAGCATCACCACCTCAGCTTCACCTCAGTTAATCAGGCATTAGATTCTCATAGCAGCACTGGTCCCTGGTGCCAGAAAGGTTGGGGACCGCAGTGTTACAGGGGACCAACAGTAGATCAGATGAAGCAGAGGACTGAATCGGCAATTTGAAAGACAAGGTAGCAGAAAACAGTCAATCAGAACAGCAACATGCAAAAAAGAATCCAAAAGAATGAGGATACTTTAAGGGGCCTCTGGGACAGCATCAAGCGTACCCACATTCGCATCATAGGGGTACCAGAAGGAGGAGAGAGAGCAAGGAATTGAAAACTTATTTGAAGAAATAATGATGGAAAAACTTACCTAACCTGGTGAAGGACATGGACATACAAGCCCAGGAAGTGCAGAGTCGCAAACAAGATGAACCCAAAGAGACCCACATCAAGACACATCATCATTAAAATGACGAAGGTTAAAGACAACGAGGGAATCTTAAAAGCAGCAAAAGAAAAGCATCTATTTACCTACAGGAGAGCTCCCATAAGACCATCAGCTGATTTCTCAACAGAAACTTTGCAGCCAGAAAGGATTGGCATGAAATATTCAAAGTGATGAAAAGCAAAGACCTACAACCAAGATGACTCCACCCAGCACATCTATCATTGAGAATCAAAGGACAAACAGAGCTTCCCAGACAAGAAAAAGCTAAAGGAGTTTATCACCACCAAACCAGGGTTACAGGCAATGTTAACGGGATTTTTTTAAGAAGAAAAGATCAAAAATGTGAATAATAAAATGGCAATAACTACATATCTATCAACGATACTTACACGTAAATGGATTAAATGCTCCAATCCAAAGACATAAGGTGGCTGAATGGATAAGAAAAGACCCTCACATATGCTGCCTACGAGAGACTCACTTCAGATCAGAAGACACACAGAGACTGACAGGAAAGGGATGGAAAAAGACATTTCATGGAAACAAACAAAAACAACAACAAAAAACAAGGACTCAGTAATCTCGCTTCTGGGTATTTATCCAAACGAACCCAAAACACAACTTCAAAGGGACAGATGCATCCATAGGTTCATTGCAGCATTATTTACAGTAGCCAAGATATGGAGGCAACCTGGGTGTGCATCAACGGATGAATGGATAAAGAAGAGGTGGTGCATACACACAGTGGAATAGTACTCAGCCATAAAAAAAGAATGAAATCTTGCCATCTGCAACCTCATGGATGGGCCTGGAGGAAACTGTGCTGAGTGGAGTAAGTCAGACAAAGACAAATGCTTTCACTTATGATTTCACTTATATGCAGAATCCGAAGAACAAAATAAATGAGCAAACAAAACAGAAACCAACTCAGAGATATAGAGAACATTTGATAGTTGACAAATGGGAGGTGGGGTTGGGGGTCTGGGTAAAAGGAATTAAGACATACAAACTGGCAGTTACAAAATAGTCACGGGGATGTGACATACAGCAAAAGGAATACAGTCGATAATATTGTAAGAACTGTGTATGGCACCAAGTGAGGACTAAACTCACCGGAACTATCACTTCGTACGTTATGTAAATGTCTAACACTATGCTGTGCTCCTGAAACTAATATAATGTTATATGTAAACAGTATTTGAAAAAAATCATGAAACCCCCTCCCGAAAATGAAAATGCAATAAAGAGCTTCAACAACAGACTTGATCAAGCAAAAGAATGTAATCCCAAAGACAAATTTTTTGAATGTATTCAGTCTGAGAAGAAATAAAAATCAAGAAAACCTACAGGACTTATGAGATAACATTAAATTTCCCCAAAGAAAACATACAAATGGCCAACAGGTGAATGAAAAGGTACTCAACATCACTGATCAAGGAAATGCAGATCCAAACCACCATGAGAGAACACCTCACACCTGTCAGAATGGCAGGTAAATTGGAGCAAAACAGTACGGCAGTGCCCCCAAAATTCAAAATAGAACTACCTTATGACCCAGCAATCGCACTTCTGGGTATATATTCAAGGGACATGAAATAAGAATCCTAAAAAGATACCTGCACCCCCATATTTATTGCAGCATTTTTCACAATAGCCAAGATATGGAAATAACCTGTGTCCATGGATGAATGGATGGATAATGAAATGTGATACATATGTGTTAACACACACACACACACTTATAAGGAAAATCTGCTATTTGTGACAATATGGATGAACCTGGAGGGCATTATGCTAAGTGAAATAAGCCAGAACAAAGATAACTACTGTATGGAATCACTTATATGGAGAATTTGAACTCATCTTGTTTTGTAACCTGCTTTTATTTTTTCATTTAACATATCTGTTTTTCTATGCCAGTTAGTATATGTGACCATCATCATTAAAAAAAGACTGCTTACTATCCCGCCTTACTATCCTGCACTAGGATCCTGCACCAGCCTTGGTTGACTAACGAGCTCTTATCTACTGGGGCCTGAGATGTGCTCCTGGCCGCTCATGGTCAGCTGGGCTCCATCTCTCATTATCCAATCCTGGATAACAGTCGACAAAATTAGTTTACTGAGATCCCTGGTTACATTACTGAGGCAGGAAGCTGATCCATATATTTGTAGTGCTGACCAAGTCTCAAACTTGGCCAGGCATCTGATGCCTGTGTCAGAAGCTGGAAGAGAATATGGCAGCGGAGTTGTCTTTAAGGGAATCGTAATTCTTTTAATGTTCTTTGCATCTATGATAATATCTCCTTTCTTATTTTTAATTTTGTATATGTCGAATTTCTTATTTTTATTTGGTTATTTTATTGAGGTTTCCATCACAGACTCAACTCTTCTTTAAGCTCTTAGGTTGAGATTTCTTCATTAATTATAATTTTTAAAATTTTTTATTTACACATGTAATACGAAAAGATGTTCTCATTACAAAAATTCAGCCAATACAGATACGACTAAAGTCCTTCTTGATCACTAGTCCCCATTCCAGGCCCACCTCAGAGTCTGGTGTATGTCACTCCAGAACTGTGTATGGAGTTTCGTTTCCCCTTTTTTCACCCAATTAATGTCTGCCTCCGGGAAAGGAAGGTATTTGTTTTGTCTAAGTTATAACAGTGAAATTTTAAGAGTCAACGCCTCACTTAAATTACTAATTTCAGCTCCAGTCCTGGTCTACTCTGACCCAGTGTGGTTTTAATACCATCAAAACTGCTTTAAACATCATTAAATTGGGCTCCCAATCCCCAAACTTATAATTATTTCCCTATTTTGAGTGAAATCACATTATTATTTTTAGTGAAATCACAGTAAATGATGAAAATGTTCCCTGTGGAACCAAACAGGATTACGCTTCCTATTTTTATAACTTGCTTAACTGTAACTTCTCATTGTTTTCCTGTTCTTGTAAGGTTTTCTCTTTAGTCATCCTGTTTTTTTCCCAAGAGTTCCATCATATAATGTATTCTGTCTCGCTTCGATACTGACCCCTGGACCCAGGCATCCTCCTACTGCAGTCTGGGCCGGTTCTCTCTGGGCCTCGGGCTCAGTTATCACCTTAGGACTCTTCCTCATCCTCCCTCAAGATAGGTGCCTGGTTTCTGGGTCTCATGTCTTCCTATTTTTAATATACTCTTTTATTTTAGTAGAAACTACTCTCTAATCACCTCCATAGGATGTTTGCATTAGAGGTAGATTTTCTGAATCCTTGGATATTAGCAAATGTCTTTATTATCATTTCCCATTTGATGATCTCACTGCACACAGAGTGTGTATTCATTCCAAAATGAGTTTGCCTGCAGAAGTCTCTTCCACGGCAGCCCATTGTCTCACAGGTCTCTGCGGGAATACACTTTGGGGAAAGTTTCCCCTTTGAGGGAAAACTGGATTCAGTTAAGAGTTCACTTCACTTGCAGCTATTGTGTCAGATGATGAGGTGGTTTTGGTACGGGATGGGTAGCTTGGTAAAGGTGTATTTCTTTCACGTATGGTTATGTATCTAATTTACTACCATGAAATTCCTTCACTCGGATACACCTGTCCACAACAGAAATGAGTACTGCTCACATTGTGGTGGGGTTGGCATGTGTGTCCTGAACCCAAGTCCTGTTGCTTCATGCTTGTTTATCCTGCGAATGGGTGACAGCCGATGCTAGGCCTTGTGTTATGTGATTAGAATGCATTGTATGATGCGGTAGATATGATCAGCCTCGTTGGTAAGTTAGAAACTGAAGCTCAGAGAGCTCAAGTGACCTGCTCAAAGTCACACAGCTGGGAAATGGTAGAGCTAAGATTTGAACCCGGGCAATCTGATTCTAGAACCTGTGCCACTATGTCATACAGCAATAACAGCCAGCCTACATAAACTTTCCTGAGATAAGTCATTGTCACCATCAGACCTCTGTGCCACTATTAAGACTCTCCACTACTGTGTACGTTAACAACGTTTGTCCATTTTTATTCCAGTACCTATTCGCTTTTAATCACAGCCCTTTCTTGCGGTCACAAACAGATAAACCACAACAGTAGCAATGCAAAAACCACGTTTACTGCCATTGCTAGACTACTGTCACAATGACCTGTGACATAATGGTACCAACCAGTATTTTTCATGTATCTGGATGTAGGCGAGAGCCTCTAACACGAAGCCTCCTTGGGACCTGGGTTATGAGTAACCAAAGTCTTATTCTTCCTCGTCTCCAGGTCTGTGGGTTCTGGGGTGCCACAACTCAGACTTTCGGAACCGAGGCATGACAGCCTTACTGAAGGTTTCTGGTTGTAACAGAAACACTGGTGATTATTATGAGGACATATATGAAGATATCCCAACTTCCTTGCTGACTGAAAACAACCTCTTTGAACCAAGAAGCTTCTTCCGGAATTCAAGGCACCCCGGCCCTAGGCAAAAGCAATTCAAAGCCACTGCAATTCCAGAAAATGATGTAGAGAAGATTGACTTTTGGCCTGGAGAGAGAACACAGCTGCCCAAAGTACAAAGTGTCTCCTCTAGTGATCTGTTGATGCTCTTGGGACAGAAAACTACTCCACATGGATTATCCTTATCTGACCTCCAAGAAGCCACATACGAGGCTGATGATCATGTACCTGGAGCAAGAGAAAGAAACAGGGGCCCATCTGATGTGGCACAGCTCAGACCAGAGCTCCAGAACCCTAGGGACAGAGTATTTACTCCTGAGCCGGAAATGCAATTAAGATTAAATGAGAATTTGGGGACAACTGTAACAGTAGAGTTGAAGGAACTTGATTTAAAAATGTCTAGTTTATCGGACAAGCTAATGACTTCGCCAACAATTTCATCAGAAAAGTTGGCAGCAAGTGGTGAAAAGACAGATTCTTTAGGCCCCCCAAATATGCCAGCTGGCTTTAGTAGTCAGTTAGACGCCACTGTATTTGACAAAAGTTCACCTCACCGTACTGGGTCTGGTGTGCCTCTGGGCTTGAGTAAAGGGGATAATGACTCCAAGTGGTTAGAAGCAGCTTTAATGAACAGTCAAGAAAGTTCACTGGGAAAAAATGCATCATCGACAGAGAGTGACCGGTTATTTAAAGAGGAAAGACTTCATGGACCTGCTTCACCGACCAAAGGTAATTCTTTATTCGAAGTTAACACCACTTTGGTAAAGATAAACCAGTCACCGATTAACTCAACAACCAACAGAATGACTCACAGTGAGGGCCCACCATTATTAACAGAGAATAACAGTACATCGGCCTGGGAAGATATTATGCTAAAAAGTACAGCTGAGTTTCAAGAAGTGACTTCTTTGATTCGTAATGAAACGCTTATGGATGAAAATACTATGGCTTTGGGGCTGAGTTATGTATCAAATACAACTACTTCGTCAAAAAATATGGAAATGGTCCATGAAAAAAAAGAGGGCCCTGTGCCACTAGGTACAGAAAATCCAGATGTGTCACCCTTCGAGACACTCTTCTCACTAGATTCAGCAAAGTGGATAAAGAGGACCCACAGCAAGAACTCCCTCAGCTCTGGGCCAAGGCCTGCTCCAAAGCCACTGACCTCTTCAGGGTCAGAAAAATCTGTGACAGATCAGCATTTCTCGTCAGAGAAGAAGGCAGGAGTAGAAGACGACGAATTTCCAGAGGACGTGGGACTCAAAGAGATGATTTCTCCAAACGGCAGCAGCAGATTTTTTACTAACTTGACTAATGTCCAAGAAAATGATACAGACACTCAAGAAAAAAAATCCCAAGAAGAGACAGAAAGGAAGGAAAAATTAATGCAAGAGAACATAGTCTTGCCTCAGTTGTATACAACGAATGGCACCAAGAATTTCCTGAAGGCCCTTTTCCCACTAAGCACTAAGCAAAATGGAGATGGTTTACACAAGAGGACAAATACTCCAATACTTCAAGAAGGCAGGGCATCGAATGATTCGGCAAAGAGAGCAGGGATTCGCATGGCCCGTTTCTCAATAAGGGAGGACGCAAACTCGGAAGGCTTGGGGGAGAGAACCAAGCAAATGGCAGAGGAGTATCCCCATGGCACAAGGACGTCGCCTGACCCAAGTCAGGAGAACGTTGCCGCCCAACGCAGTAAGCGGGATGCGAAGCAGGTCTGCCTCCCGAAGGGAGGGACAGAGCTCAAAAGGACGGTCATTTGGAATGACACCTCAACCCAGTGGTCCAGAAACACGAACGACCTGACTCAGGGCACTCGCACCCAGGTAGAGTCCAATGAGAAGGACAAAGGGGCCAGTACACAGTCCCTCTTAGATCGTTCTATGAGGACTCATGGCATCATTCAAACGGATGGCCATGCATCACCCACCACGCAGGTATCAGCATTTCCATCGGCCAGTCCTATGGATCCAGCCAAGATCCCATCTCAAGACAACGCTTCTCATCTTCTAGCATCAGCCTGTAGTTATACTCCTAGGGAGAGGAGTTCCGGGGTCCGAGGAAGCAATCATTTCTTAGGAGGAGCCAAAAGCAATTTGTCTTTAGCTCTCCTAACCTTGGAAATGACTGGAAGTCAAGAAAAGATCAGCACCCTGGCGGAAAGTGCCACAAACTCACTCATATACGAGAAACGTGAGGATACTGTTCTCTTGAAACCAGGCTTGTCTAAAGCATCGGGTGAAGGTGAATTACTCCCTGAAGTTCACGTTCATCAGGAAGACTCTCTCCCTACAGAAACTAGCACTGGTTTTCCTGGCCGCCTGGACCCCACAGAAGACATCTTCCTGCAGAACACAGAGGAATCTGTTCAACTGAATAAAGTAAATAGATCTGGAAAAACGCCCTTTCTGAAATGGGCAACCGAGAGCTCTGAACACATTCCGTCCAAGCAGCTGGGGCTCCTTGTGTGGGATAACCAACACGCCACCCAGGTACCAAGAGCAGAGCAGAAAGTCCACGAGAAGTCACACGAAGACACAGCTCTTAAGACAAAAGATGCCATGTTGTCCCTAGACCCTTTTGAAAACAACCATTCGATAGCAGCAATACATGAAGAACTAGATAAGCACCAAACAGAAACCACCTGGGCCAAGCAAGGAGGGACCGGAGCGTTGTACTTTCAAAAGCCTCCGGCCTCAAAACACCATCAAAGGGACATGACCCTTACTACTTCTCAGCCAGAGGAAGACAAAACTGACTATGATGACATCTTCCCAACTGAAACGATGAGAGATTTTGACATTTATGGTGAGGATAAAAATCAGGATCCCCGCAGCTTTCAAAAGAGAACGCGACACTATTTTATCGCCGCGGTGGAGCGGCTCTGGGATTATGGCATGAGTGAATCCGCCCGTGCGCAGAGAAACAGGTATGGGCACACTGATTGTTCCTTTGTCCTACTGTTGTGATCTTTGGCTTTACGAGGTGCTGAAATGACAAGAAAAGGCAGAGGCCACCCGCAGCAGTGAGACTCCAGAGGTGGCTTTATAGGAGAACTGGGAATCGCATGGCAAATTCTAGATGATACTGAGGAGAAAGTGGGAGATTAGAGATGATGGCACGGATGATGAGGGTTAGAGGATGGTCAATCCGGATGGCGGGAAACTCCTGCTGTACTGGGATGGAGGAGGAGGAGGAGGAGGAGGAGGAGGAGAGAGACTTACAAAAGGGTAGAGTCGTCAGGGTGAAGCAGCGATGATGGAGACCAGGAAGAAAGTTGGCCCCGCCCGTCAGCCTTCTGACTGTGGTACCACGTGTGGTCTCACGAGGTAGCACTGAAGAGGCGGGAGGAGGTGACGTGTGTGGCGAAAAGGTTAGGGTGCAGGGAAAGTTGTTGGCCGTGGTGCTGGGAGAACAGGAGGCGAAGGGGGAGGGCTGGATTGTTAGGGGAGCAGAGGGGGGTTGCACAGCAGAAAGCACAGGGGAAGATGAACGTGAGGATTGTTGATCAGCCAACGGATATTTATTGAGCACCTACTACCTGCCAGACACTCCTGTAGGCACGAGTGAGCAAACTAGGGTCTTACAGTCTATTGGGGAGAGCAAGAGATGATAAATTAGTAGACAAATGGTTAGGGGGTCCTTTTTTGTTCAAATATAGATGAATTTTTAATGACACGTGGATGTTAAGAACAGCACTTGAGAGGGTAATATTTTTGCAGAGATGAGTCATTTCAAAACAGCTCAGCGATACCTGCTTCTGAACCCATTTCTCCATTTAAGACCTAGGGGGGCAAAACGGAGAAGGAAATAAACCAAGAGTTGAAAACTGACCTCTAACTCTCAGATGGAGTGGGATTTGTGTTGCCTTAGCAAAAAAAGAGAAGCAGTAGGGAACATAAAAGAGAGGAAAAGTCCAGGTTGCTTTGTGAAGGACAAAGAAAATTGCTAAAATTATCAACTATCTGAGTCAAGTGTTTGCATCCGTCCATCGCTGTGCTCTGTGTCTGGCATATTGTGGGAACTCGATAAATGTTAGTCGAGTGAATGAGTGAACAAATGAATGAATGAAAAACGCAGGGGGAGTATACAGAGAAATTCCTTCTAAGATGGCAAGCCTTTTATACATCATGGCAAAAGTGGCCTAAATTCTGGACCATTCTAAGTATAAATTCCATACTATAGTATTTATAGTAGAAAGTATGAATCTGGTTAGAAGAATATAAAACGAAAGACACAGGAAGTGTTTTAAGATGACACAGTGAAAGCACTGATGAGTGGTTTGTGTTGCCTGATACTCATTTATGCCTTAGATCGTGCAGGTGCGCTGAAAACCACACGGTCACCGAAGAGGCCGTGCACACCTCAGGCCACAACTCGAGGTACCGCGGCTTTTCACAGCATCCTTGCAGTCACTATATTTTTAGCACAAGGATCCTCGGAATAATATATGCAAAGCTTAAAGTGTTGCTTAGAGTGCTGTTTGCCAGGATGGGGTCGAAATCTGGTCTGATTTGAGTCTTGAATGTCACTCTGTTGGTTTGTCTCAGAAGACTGTGCAGATGCAGGACACGTACCCGGCTGCTCTTCATCACTCTTGGTCTTGAACTTTTTGCCGGGCTGGGCTCGAAGCCAGCAGGGTAAAGTTTGGGAAGTTGGAAGGCCAAGATCAGGGCGCTGGCGCGGTGAGGCGGAGGCATGCCTCAGGGCTGCAGAGTGCCACCCTCACGTGATGGAAGTGAACAGGGGGACCCTGATGATGCTGTTCAGGAGACAGACCGAATGATGTGGTAGAGAGTGTCTGGGGTGTTACGTGAAATCCTCTCTGTGGAGGAGAGGCCTAACGGATAAGAGGCCGGCTGACAGAGCTCAGAGATGCTTCCAGGCACAGGGGACAGGAAACGCGACGCCGGGATGGAACGTGTTGAGCACGCTTGAGGAATCAAAAGGACCTGCGCGCGGACTGAGCCGCAGCAGGAAGGACGGCTGGGCGGGGGAGGTGGCTGGGGCTTCCAGGTGACAGGGATGAGCGGAGGTCAGATAATATGGGTGCCCTCTTCGGTACTCGCTGTCACTTCCCAACCGTGCTTTCTACCCCGAGTTGCGGCCTTTTTGCCACCCCAGAATATTGCCCTAGTCCACGGACTTGCCCACGCTCCTGGGCCTCCAGCTTACGTTTTCTGCTTTTTCCTTAAATCGCCGATACCTTTTGCCCATTCTCCATCACCCCTTCTTCACTCTTAGCTGACGCTGCGCAATGAACCTCCACAGGCTTCCAAGACCACATCTATCGACGCCTGTACCCGTATGCTGTCCCCAAGCGCATGACGGTGAAGGGACTGTGTGTGCTCCTAAGGCCGACCTCTCCGGTTTCCCGCTCCTCCCCACCCTTTTGCCCCTTTTCTCTCCGACATCGCTGCTTTGTCCCTCTGCCCGGGTGAGTCTCGCCGGTGTCGATCATGCTTTATGACTTCTCCTCTTATCTTTCCAGAACACATTTTAAAATAACTTCCCGTACTCGTTGCCTCTGCTTCTTTTCTCTGATTCTTTCTTTTAGCTACTCCAAAGAGGCTTTTATCTCCATTATTCCACAAAAACTGCAGTGTCAAGGTCACTGTCAGTCTTTACATTACTAAGTCTCAGTCCTCGGCTTAGCTGAACTCTCGGGAGTATTCGGTAGTGGATTACTCCATGCTTTATACATGTTCTTACTTGGTCTCTCTGATGCCATCTTTCTCACATTTTTCTACTAAACTCGCTGCCAGGCTTTCCCCGTCAACTATGCTGGTTCTGCATCTCACTAACCTTTAAACGTTAGAATGCTCTGCATATTGATTGGTTCTCTACATTTCCTTCTTTTTCATTTACACTCATCTTGTAATGATCGATCTACTCTTATTTATGGTGTTAGGTACCGTCTGTGTGCAGACAAATCCCAGTTGTGTATCTCCACCTCGGATCTCTCCCTTAACCTTGAGATTCGCATATTTACTCTCTACCTTCATGTGTACAATACCAGACGCTTAGCGGCTGCCCCTTCCTCAAACCTGCTGTTTGCCAGCCTTGTTCATGGCAGTCAGTGACCATTCCTTCCTTTCGGCTACTCGGACTGCAAAACTCGAAGCCATTCTTCACTTCTTTTTCTCTTACAACCACATCTAATCTGTAGAAAAACCTTGTTGGCTAGAACTTCAAAAAAATAATCGGTTTGATTATGGACTGAGTACTGAATAAGACGAAAATGTACTGAAATGGAAAGGTGGAGATTGTTGACCAGGGGTACAAAACAGGTTACGAAACAAGGGAAGACCTACAATAAATTGTTACTCTAGTTGCTCTAAAAGTAACACTTTTTATTTTAAAACAATATTTGTCTATATTTTCAAATTTTCTATAATGCATAGGAACTGCTTCTATAACAAAAATCTATTTAAAATAATAAAATCAATTCTATAAACACACATTCTTTCTCACTCCCTCCCTCCCTCCATTTTCCTTCCATTTTCATTTTTTTTTTTTTTTTTTCCTTCCTTTTCCTTTTCCTTTCTTCTTTCCTCTTTCTTCTTCCCCTCACTTTATATATATTTTCATTTAGTGGAGCATTATTTATAAACGAGAATTAATTACCTAAAAATTATTAGTTTTCGACTGGTTTTTCTAGTTTGTTGTTTTTAATTCCATTTCTAACATAGTAGTTAGCAGTTGAATTAGGATAGGATATATTTGTTCAATTCACCTTCTAGTATTTATCTTCCCTATAACTTCAGGTGCCACATTATCATGGTTTTGTCTATGGATGGACTTTCTTTGAAATCCTTTCTTTGTTTCCTTTCATTTTCATGCCTGACGGTTTTCTTTCTTTTACTTTCTCTTGTTTTAACTGGCTTTGACTTGCGAGCTTCTTCAAATGGAACAAGTATGCGCCTCTCTCTAGGTCTTTGCCCTTTCTCTTCTGCTTGGAGTTCTCTTCCCCTGATACTCAGCTGTTAGTTCTCTCACTTCGTTCGGATTGCTGCTCAAATTTTACTTGATCAACAAGGCTTTCCCTGAACACTATATATATATATGTGTGTATATATATATATATGTATATATATACATATATATATATACACATATATCTCCCGCCACTCTCTTTCAATGCACTTACCAGCACCTGAAATATTATACAGTCTGTGTGTATTGTCTATCTTCCCCAACTAGAAGGTCAGCTCATTGTGAGCAGGTGTTAGTGAAGGTGTTATTCGATGGCATATCCCCGAAACCTTGAACAGCACCTGATGTGAGACACAGACACTGAAATAAATACCTGTTCAATGGACTAGAGGATGTAGGAAGGCGAGAGCAGATATTTGATGTATGTCCAAACTCCAGGGAATGCCCATTAAATGGAGTTGTGTGACACAGTTCCCATAGGCAGGAATGGAGGCAGCGAGACCAGTTAAGAGGCTACTGCGGTCACCCAGATAAAAGAAGACAGCTGTTTAGACCAGGGCAGCGGTGAAAGTCAGAAGAAATAGAAAGCTGTTGAGTATACTCTGAAGATAAGCAGACAGGGCTTGCTATTAGACTGAGTATGGGGAGATGGGAAGAGAGGACTCAAAGAAGATTTTTAGTTTTTGTCCTGAACAACTAGGTGGATGATGGTGACGTTTAATGAGATGTGGAAGGCTTGAGACATAACATTTATTTGAGGAAACACTCAAGGTTCTGTTTTGGACATGTTTAGTTTGAGACGCCTGTTAGACATCCAAATTGGGATAAGTAGGCACTTGGGTATGGGAGTCTGGAGTCAAAGGAAGAGGGCCGCGCTAAAGATATAAATTTGGGACTCATAAGCATATTGGTAGCATTCAAATAAGGCTTGATGGGATCATCAAGGGAGTCAAGTAGATGTAAACCATGCCCACTATGCTGGGTCCCCAAAGGGCTACACTCTCAAGGTAAACCAGGTCACCTGTGCTTCACTGACTTACATCCCAGTTTTCTATTATCTGTGTTGTCCATGGAATCTCTATTCTTCATCGTAATTTAAGCCAGTCTTGGGTTGGCAGTACCTGCACACATGCTGCAGATGAAAACGAAATTTCTCTAGTGCAAGAAACCAACATCCTAGGCCTCAACTTATTTTCACAAATATTTCAGATACAATGTCCAGAAACAAAAACAAGAAAAAATAAGCAAGAAGCCACAGAAACAATAGAGAGCCAAAACAAACTCACAGACTTAAGATCAAGAAATCAGCAGATACCGTTATTAAAAGGCCTATGCATTAAATAGAAGGAATTGGTGAACAGGTAGGTAAGTAAAAAAAAAAAAAACACAGGGACTGCAGCATGCAGAGACTTTTTTTTAAGGGAAAATAAGAAAGATAATAAAAGACCACGGCCAAATGTCTTTTCCAAAGATGGATGTACCAACACATCCGGTCCTACATGCTCTTGTACTCTGAGACCTTGTCGTGCTCCCTCTCATGAGGTGCAACCTGATCTCCCACCCCTTGATCTGAGCTGGCAGTGTGACTCAGATGTGAGCAACAAAATATAACAGAAATGTGACCTGTACATGTGATGGAAAGGATGCTGTGGGATTACTGAGGCTAGGGTAGAAAATCCTGGCCAGCTCGCATCCAGTTCTCTCGGGATGCCCTCCCTGGAAGAGCCAGCTACCACGTAAGGGATCTGACTGCCTTGGTGCGGCCATGCTGGAAAGGTCACGCGTAGGCTCTTTGACCAAGAGTCTCAGGTGAGTTTAGCTGTTCGACATTCTCCACCAAGGCACCAGACATGTGAATGAACTCATTCTGGACCCTCCAGACCAGCCCAGCTGCCAGCTGATACCACCAAGTGGCCACATTGGATGTCATGAAGAGCGAAACTATAACCTAGCCAAGCCCTGCCAGAACGCCTGACTTAACAAAATTGTCGTGTAGAATAAAATGGCTGTTTTAAGCCACTAAAGTTTTGAGGAAGTTTGTGATACAGCAACGGGTAACCAGAATAGAGACACAGAGGATAGAGTGTGAAGAACTAACCTATTTTTAGAAGGAAAGGAAGTCTTTAGAAGAGAAGGAATATTTGAAGAAGTGATAGCTGAATATATTCCAAAGTTGAAAAAAAGTCATCAACGTACAATTCAAGGAGCTCGACAAATCCCGAACAGGACGAACAAAAGATCAATGTCCAGGCACGTTCTATCAGAGTGAAACTGCAGAAAACCCAAGAGAAAACTCTTAAAAGTAGCCAAAGAAAAAAAGTGTATATTCAAATGAGATACACAGAGGTGACTTATCAATAGTACTAATTAAAGATAGAAGACAGGGAAATGATACCTAGAAGGCATCAAAATGTAATTAACTGCCACATAGAATTCTACACCCATCAAACACATGATACAATAATCAAGGTACAATAAGGACATTTTTCAGACAAACAGTAACAGAAATTTCACCACTAGCAATAATTCACTAAAAATATCCTAAAATATAATTAAATAAAAATAAAAATATCCTAATGATATAACTGAGACAATAGAAAATTGTCTCAGTTATATCATTAGGATATTTTTGTCTATCCCGAATGGAAGATACGAGAGGCAAGAAGGACTAAAAAGCAAAGAAAGTGTAATCACGTGGATAAATATAAATATTGTTTGTATGAACAAGTATAAAATGTGTCATGGGCATTAAGATACATAGAATTGCTTTTTCTCACAATGGGTTTGCCACCAGAACACAAGTGTCATGAAGACCACCCCTAAAACTAAGCCAAAATGGAAAAGAAAAGACTCATATCAAGATTGTCATCATGACATATGTAGGTTTGGACAAATCCACCGCTACTGGCCATCTGATCTCCAAGCAGGGTGGGGTCGACAAAAGAACCATTGGAAAATGTAAGCAGGGGGCTGCTGAGATGAGGGGAGGGGCTGCTGAGATGATGGGGAGGGGAGGGCTGCTGAGATGAGCAAGGGGCTGCTGAGATGGGCAAGGGAGGCTTGCTGTGAGCTGGGCAAGGGCTCCTTGAATGCATGGGGTCGTGGACAAACTGAAGGCCGAACGTGAGCGTGGTCTCACCACCGATGCCCCGCTGTGGGAATGCGAGACCAGCAAGTACTATGTGACCATCACTGGTGCCCCCGGACACAGAGACTCTACCAACAACGCCATCGCAGGCCCGTCTCGGGCCGAGTGCGCTGTCCTGACTGTCACTGCCACTGCCGGCTTTGAAGCGACAGCTCCAGGAACGGGCGGTCCCGCGAGCTGCCCTCCGGCGTACACGCACCGTGCGAAACAACTAACCGTTGGTGTGAAAATGGATGCCACCGAGTCGCACTACAGCCAGAAAACACACGAGGATGCCATTAAGGAAGCCAGGAGCTACAGTGGGAACACTGGCTGCATCCCTGACAGTAGCATCGGTGCCGATTTCTGGTTGGAATGGTGACAACGTGCTGGGGCCAAGTGCTAACATGCCTTGGCTCAAGGGGTGGAAAGTCACCCGTAAAGATGGCAGTGCCAGTGGACCAGGCTGCTGGAAGCTCTGGATCGCATCCTGCGCCAGCTCGTGCGACTGGCACGCCCTCGCGCCTGCCCCTCCGGGATGCCTACGAAATCGGTGGCACTGGTGCTGTCCCTGTGGGCCGCTGGGAGAATGCTGCTCCGCCACGTGGCGTGGCGGCCACCTTTCCTCCGGTCAGCGTTACAGCTGAACTCACCTGTCGGAATGCACCGTGAAGCTGAGTGAAGCTCTTCCCGGGGACAGTGTGGGCTTCAGTGTCAGGAATGTGTCTGTCAGAGATGTTCGTTGTGGCGATGTGGCTGGCGACAGCAAAAATGGCCCACCGATGGAAGCGGCTGGCCTCAGGCTCAGGGGATTATCCTGAAGCACCCAGGCCCAATCAGTGCCAGATGCACACCTGTGCTGGACTGTCGCGCGGCTCACGTCGCTTGCAAATTGGCGGAGCTGCAGAACATTGATCATCGTTCTGGGAAATAGCCGGAAGATGGCCTGAAGTTTCTGAAACCGGGTGATGCTGCCTTCGTCGGTGTGGTTCCTGGCAAGCGCGTGTGTTGAGGGCTTCTCTGACTATCCGTGACACAAGACAGACAGTAGCTGCGGGTGTCCTCAAAGCAGTGGGCAAGAAGGCAGCTGCCGCTGGCAACGTCACCGAGTCTGCCCAGAAAGCTCAGAGGGCTAAACGAACAGTGCCCCTAATTCCTGCCAGCCCTGACTTGCTCAGTGGTGGAAAAAGGGTCTCAGAACCATCTCAACCGGCCATTTACATGTAAGAGTAAAAGACCGGTTAATGATTGGAATGCATTGTAAAACCTTCAGAAGAAAAGGAGAATGTTTTGTGGACCGCTCGGTTTTTCTGTATTGCACTTTTAGTTATTCGTTTTTAAAATTATTACTTTTTAATGGAAACAAGTTGACCAAAATCTGTCACAGAATTTTGAGACCAATTAAAACAAATTTTAATAGGAAAGACATATAGAATATATGAAATTATACCCCCAAAAAAGAGCCTATAAGTAAGGTAGGAATAAATAGAATTAAAGTATTCTAATGTCCTTGTATTTATTATTCAGGAAAACAGTAAAGACATCGATTTAAAAATTTAGGAGTGATGAATAAGCTCAATATCCTGATTATTGTGATGGCTTTACATGTGTATACCTATATAAAATCCCATCAAATCGTACACTTTAAATATATGTAGTTTGTTGTACCTTAATTACATCTTGATAAGGCTGGAAAGTTTTCTAAAAAGATACTGAGTACATGAAGACTTTGCTAAGTTAAAGATACATGTAATTCCTAGGAACCAAAAACTGAAATGATAGACATCAAGTATGTAACTTTTAAAAGTAAAGGGAAATGGAATGGTATGAAATAATCATGATAAAAATGCAAGAAAGGGAGAAAAGAAACATAGAATAGGAAAAAGAAAATGGTAGATACAAATCTAAACATGTCGGAAGTAATATTAATTACAAAGGAACTAAATAATCCCGTTAAAAGACAAAGATTGGTGTATCTGACTTTAAAATAAAATATAACTAGATGCTGTTTTCAAGCTACAGATCGATAACACAGGAGTATAAAAGGCTGAAAGTAGAAGAATGGAAAACGGCATGCCATTTAAATATTAATTTTAAAAAGCTACTGTGACTTCTGCCGCTGGGTAGAGAGTAGGTCACGGCAGGCTGGTGCTCCTGCTGCAACAAGTATAAGAACTAGATAAATGTTTTAAAAATCCATGTTTTAAAAGTCATTTGAGAACTGTGGAACCATAAGAATAAGTTAAAATTTTATCGGGAGGAGGGGAGTACTACCTAGTTGAGGTGATAATCACTAGATGTTCTCTCTTTTGGTGGCCTTTACTGAAATGTCTTAAGGGCTGAGGGAACAAAAATTTTATAAGCTCCCAATCAAAAGCCTGAGAGGGCCATGCCTGAAAAAATGGAAGTCAAAGATTGAGTTGTGTGAAAATTGCAACCAGCCCTGACTAAATGCAAAAATTGACTGGATTGGGACTCTGGATAGATGCAGCTGTAGGAAGATGCTGAGCTAGCCCTCTCCTACGAACACATCAAACATCCTCCCGTGAGACAACTGAGGGCCAACTAAGCAGCTTCTGCAGGACGGACAGAAGAGAGGGCCCACTCAGAGAAGGCTGGGGGCCTGGGAGGCTCTCCAGGTGCTCAGGGAGCTGGATAACTGCGAAAGCACCGGTGAGCACCACTGTTGACATTTTCCCCACACCAGGATGGCAGGCAGGGGATCTAT
This sequence comes from Pteropus medius, assembly GCF_902729225.1. Classification (NCBI taxonomy): domain Eukaryota; kingdom Metazoa; phylum Chordata; class Mammalia; order Chiroptera; family Pteropodidae; genus Pteropus; species Pteropus medius. The sequence goes on along the minus strand of NW_024342648.1, from coordinate 1,369,025 downwards.
CCAGGAGCTCTGGCCAAACCGCAGGGCTGCTGTAGTGACCCCCAGACATCCCTCCTGGAGCTGGATCCAGGAACAGGAAGGCAGCACAGCATGAGCACACAGGGACCCTCAACTCAGTGACTGATCCAGCGGGTATGGTTAGGCACTGCTGTGCACACCTACCAGGCTGTGAGTGCATGTGGGGCTGCCCCAACTGGAGAAAGTGTGGAACCAGTAGGACACTGACACAAGTGCCCTTGGGGCGGCCCCACCCAGACCTGGCTTGGGCAACAGACAAAGCAACAGGGCATGCCACGCACACACTGGGCAGCCCCGCCTCAATGGGAAGGGCAAGGAAGCACACATACATCAGACTGCCCTGTCCCAACTCTGTTCTGGCCGTGGAGAGCCAAAACACAGAACTACTGCACACACACATACACCAAGCTGCCCCGCCCAGAACCCACTCCTATTGGACGGATGGCCCACAGGCTCCGCCCACACCCACCCCAACTACAACCAGCCTGGCTAAACCATCCGGCACATAGTCTATACAGAGGCCACTTTTTCAAGACTGGGAGAGATGGCTATTTCATCTAACTCATAGGAACAAACACTAAAAGTCAAACAAATGGGGAGACAGAAAAATATGCTCCAAATGAAGGAACAATAAAATAAAAACAGAAAACCTCTAGTGAAATGGACAAAAGTAGTTTGCCTGATAAAGAATTCAAACAAACAGTCATAAGAATGTTGAATAAACTTGAAAGTAGAATAGACGAATTCGAAGAGCACTTCGACAAATTGTTAGAAAATATAATAACCAATGGAGGTAACGGCTGTGTGGAGAGCCAGAGGGAAGACAGAGTGATCGGGGGATTGTTTCATAAACTATATACATGTCTAAGCGATGTATTGTATACTTGAAACTAATAATAAGAAATAAAATGCTAAAAAGAAAGAACCAATCAGAGATGAAGAATCTAATAACGGAAATAAAAAATATATGAGAAGGAATCGAAAGCAGGTTAGTTAATACAGAAGAATAGATTAGTGACCTGGAAAAAAAGAATGGTGGAAATCACCAAATCAGAACAGCAAAATGAAAAACAAATATTTTAATGAGGATAGCATATGGCACCTCTGGGACAATATCAGGCACTCCGATATTCACAATGTAGCAATTTCAGAAGGAGAAGAGAGAGGGAAAGGGGGAAGAATGTGTATTTGAAGAAATAATGGCTGAATGTTTCCTAATCTGGGGGAGGAAAGAGACATCCGGGTCCAAGAAGCACAGAGAGTTCCAAACAAGGCGAACCCAAAGAGGCCCACTGTATACTGTAATTAAAGCATACTGTAATTAAAATGGCAAATGTTAACGGTAACAGACAGTCTCGAAGGCAGCAAGGATGAAACAAGTCACACACAAGGGAACCCCATCAGGCTATCTGCTGGTTCCTCAGCAGCGACACTGGAGGCCAGAATGGAGTGGCAGGAAAGACCTGAAACACTGAAGGAAGGAACCTACGACTTGGAATACTATATCCAGCAAGGTTACCATTCGGAATTGAATGAGAGAGTTTCCTAGAGCAGCAAAAACTAAAGGAGTGCACCACCACTAAACCAGCTGTACGAGAAATGTTAAAGGTCTTCTTTATGCAGAAAAAAAAAAAAAAGGCCATAACCAGAAATAAGAAAATCCAAGGGGGAAAAAATTTCACTGATAAAGGCAAATATATAATAAACACAGATAACCGGCCACTTAAAAAGCTAATATGAAGGTTAAAAGACAAAAGTAGCAGTCAGCTTTCACTACAATAAATAAGGGATGCACAAAACAAAAAGATATAAAATATGATGTCAAAAACTAAGCAAGGAGGAAGCAGAAAAAATGTAGTGCTTTCAGAGTGCATAGGAATTTCAATGCCTTTCAGCCTAAAATAGGCGGCTATAGGTAAGGATGGGTGGAAATGAACCTCGTGGTAACAAACCAGAATGACATTGTTTACAATAGACACACTTAAAATATAAAGACTCAATTAGTCTTTAAATCAAGAGGTTTCTAGAGGGAAAGGAAAAATGTTATAATAAAATGGTCAATTCAATAGGCAGACATAACATCCTAAAATTTGTATTAATCTGTCTACGGCCATACCACCCTGAACGAGCCTCATCCCGTCTGATCTCGGAAACTAAGCAGGGTCGGGCCTGGTTAGTACTTGGATGGGAGACCACCTAGAAAGACCAGGTGCTGTAGGCGTAAAAAAATTTTAAAAAATTAAAAGCTAAGAGATTATAAGCTGACAAAGTCCTTGCAATCTGTGAGTTCAAGCAAAAGTTGCCTCACTTAAAAAAATAAATTATGAAATTTGTATTAAACTAATAATATAGCTTCAAAATATATAAAGCAGAACTTGACAGAATTAAATGGAGAAATAGATAAATCCATGATCATATTTAGAGATAACTGATTTAAAGAACAGACTGAAACATCAATAAGGATACAGCTTTGAACATAATTAATGGAGCACGCCCGACAACTGTAGGTTTAACATTTTTTTCAAGTTCACGTGGAACGTTTAATAAAGTAGACCATATGCTGTGCCACACAAAACAAGCAAATTTAATGGACTGGAAACATAAAACGTATAAAACATGTTCTCTAATAAAACACTCGCTCAGTTAGAAGGTTAACTGGAAATTAAGCAACACACTTCTAAATAATCTGTCAAAGAAGAAATTATAATGGAAATTAGAAATATCTTTAACCAAATGCGAATGTAAATATGGTGTACTGAAACTTGTGATATGTAGCTAAAGCGGTGCTATATGGAGAGAAATCTTAAAGAGGAGAGAATGAGGCTGCAAGATATCAGGAGTTATTATAAAGCTACAGTAATTAAAAAAGGCCCTGATACAAGGATAGACAAATACCTCGGGGTAATCCCTGGATTACGAGGTCGCTTTAACTTTTTCTTGAACAACTGTAATCTGTCACATTAACAAGACACAGTTGAACAAACATACAACCTTCTCGTTACATGAAAAGAATGTTTACTTAAAATTTAGCATCCATGCATGATTTTAAAACTTTAGCAAAATTACAATAGAAAGGAATTCCCTTATCCCGAGAAAGTATCTACAAGAATGCCCGCCGAGTACAAATTAGTAGTTGATAGTTGGTCACAGAGATGGGGAGCACGGCATGGGGAATGCAGTTAGCATTAATATGATGGCAAGGTGGAGGGTCGGGGGAGGGAGGCAGCAACTGGGGGGGTCGTTTTAACTATAGATGTCTAATCGATGTACTGTATACTTGAAACCAATTTATATAAATAATATTTTTTAAATGTTAAAATGTCTCCATGAAGCATCATATTTGATGCTGACCCACTGAAGGCTTTCCTTTGCAGATCTAGAACAAGCTATCACCCCTCATTATCGCCACTTTCTATTCAAGACTGTACTGGAGGTGCTAACCAACACACCTAAGCAATAAAATGATTCAAAAGGTAGAAAGGCTGGAAAGGAGAAACAAAAGGGGCCTTGATTACAGGTGATATGAACTGGGTGCAAAGAAAAAAATGTTATATATCTATAAATAAATGATTAGAATTAACTGAGAAGGTTAGCACATTTGTAGAATTCAAAATCAACATACCAAAGATAATTATACATCTATATAATAGCATCAGTCAGGTAGAAAATGAAGTCAAACGCACATGCCATTTACAATGGAACAAAACAGTCAGAGGTGCCTAGAAATAAGTATGACAAAAATTTTTCAAGACCTCGATGGAAAAACTGGAAATTTAATGGGAAACTTTAAAGAAGACCTAAATAAATGCAAATATGTGCCACGTACATGGACTGGGAAGCATAACATGTAAAAATGTAAATTATCCCCAAACTGATCTATAGATTCAGTACAACTCAACTGAAAATCTCAACAAGTCTTTTCTCTCATAGAACCCAACAAGCTAGTTTTAAAATGCAAAGGGGCCGAGGATAGCCAAGACTCTCTTAAAGATGAAAAATGAGGTAGAAGGAATTGTATAACATATTGAAACTTATTTTCAAGCTATAGTAATAACAACAGCATGGTAACTGTCATTGGGGTAAACAAAGAGGTCAATGAAAAAGAACAACCAAAACTAGACTCACACATACAAGACACCTGATTTATGACAAAGGTGTCGTGGAAGAGCAGTTTTCAATAAAAGGTGCTGGGAAATTTTGATACCCATATGGAAAAACAGATCCTTAACTCACACCATACACGAAAATCCACTCATGTTGGGTTCCAGGTCTAAACGTGAACATAAAACCGTAAATCTTTTAGAAGGAAAAACATAAGCGAATATCTTAATAACTTCAGAGTTAGGGGTGAAAAAGTGAAATGACATCAAGATGCAAAAAGCTGTAACCATGAAGGATTTTTTTCCATGAAGGCTTCTTGATAAATTTCACAGCATTGAGATTATGAACTAAGAAAAAACACTTAAAATATTAGTCACAGAATAGGAGATGTTTATAGCACAAAAAAGCCAACAAAAGACTCATATCAAGACTATACTCCTTTGAATCAATAAAAAAGCAGGTTATCCAGTTGAAAAACTGGAAAAACAAACAAACCAAGCTTGGATAGGCATTCCACAAAGGAAGAAATCTAAATAGCTACTACTAGTCATGAGGGAAGATGCTCAAGTTCATTATCGATCAGAGAAATGCAAAATAAAACCACAGACACATTGCTATGCAACCAGTCAATATCAAGTGTTTATGAAAACCTGGATCAAATGGATTGCATCCATTGCTGATGGAAGTGGAGACTGGCACAGAAGCTTTGCAAGCAGTGTGGCAGTATCTCCCAAAGCTGAACACATGCATTCTCAGCAATTCCGCGCCTCAATATGTGCCCGACAAAAATGCATATACATGTTCACCCAAAGATGTGTACAGGAACGTTCATGGCAGGACTTTGGGTGAGCAGCAAAAATTAGAAACGACTGGAATGAACGTCCATGACTGAGGTGCATCCACACCATGGAATACCACAGAGCAACGGGAATGAACAAACTATAGCTACCTGCACACAACAACGTAGGTGAGTCTCACAACCGTGATGCTGAGTGAAGCCAGCCACAAAAGAACGCATACCATATGGTTCCATTTACGTGCTTCGAAAATGGGCAAAACTAAACTACGTTCTTTAGCGATGTATACATAAGTAGTACAATTGTGAAGAAAAGCAAAGAAATAATTATCCTAAACATCAGAATGGCAGCTGCCTTTAGTGGGGACGGAGAGGCTGTGACTGGAACAATACATACGGTGAGTCTTCTGGATGCAGGCTGCATTTTTCTACCGAAAGCGTTTATGTTTTATGTATTTACTGTATCATTTTAATTCACGATTTTAACAGATTTTTCAAAAAGAAAAGCGATCCCAGGACTGAACCCTGGGGCTCTCTTATATTTAGAATATTTATAAATCCTACATCCATTTAACACTCAAGAAATAGTTTGTGAGCACCTGTCATGTGCCAGGCCCCTGTTCCAACTGCTGGGAATACAGCAGTGGACAAAACAGAGAAAGCCCCCTGCCTTCCTAGAACTGACACACTAGTGAAGCCTGGAGCCAGTATTTCGAGGAGGAAGCAGTGGCGAACTATGCGGATGTTGCTTAGCTGTCGAAGACATAACGAAATTGACGACTGGCTTTGATGAGCCACCCACGTGATTTGGATAGCATCTAAATATGGATGATCTTCATCTAGACCTCTTTCGTGAACTCCCAGCCTCCGTGCGTTTGCCAGTTTAACTCACACAGATGTCCCGTGTGTCCAAAACTGCACACCCCACCTGCTCCTTCCCTGGGGTTCCCTGTCTCGGTGAACTGCATCACCATTTGCCCAAATCAGAAACCTGAAAGTTGTCTCTAATCCCTCACACTTCCAGTGAATAATCGATTCTGTTAAATGTGTCTCATATACAGGGAAGGCAAGAATATGAGATGTTTCTACATACCTGGTCCATGAGGATCTTGCTCTTCCTCTGCTTTTTTCTTCAGGGCTCAGAGTGGAGGGGTCCCTCAGTTCAAGAAGGTGGTTTTCCAGGAGTTCACTGATGGCTCTTTCACTCAGCCCCTGTACCGTGGAGAACTCAATGAACACTTGGGACTCTTGGGGCCATGTATAAGAGCGGAAGTCGAAGACAATATCATGGTGAGTTGAGGACAATGTAATTACAAGACAATCCTCCATATTTTTTGTTTCTGAGTCTAAAAAATAATATATTATCACTTTCGAAAAATTTTAAAGACAATAAAGAAGTTGGAAAATAATCTCATAATTATCATTTTGGTGAATGTTATCTTTTTCCTATATAGTCTTCTCTTTATGTATTCAAAATTATACAAAATTACACAATAATTCTACTTTTTTTTTTTTTTACTAAATATCACGTCATGAACATTTCTTATGTCATTAACAACACTTCCTAAGTATCTTTTTTTAAGTGATGGTGTAATAGTCTATTACATAAACTTATGGTTTACTTAACCATTTATGTTGAACGATCTTTTAGGTAGTTTTTTTACACTATTTAAATAATGCTGCAATCACAACTCTTTTCCTAAGACAAAATTCTAAAAGTGCAACGTACGTGAACATTTAAGACTGCTTGTAATGAATTGTCTATTCATGTCCTTTGCACATTTGACATTTTCGGAGGCAGTGTTTCTATTAATCTATATTACCTCATATATTATAGATCATTGATTTACTAATGATCATTGGTCATTTTAGTGAATAGTATTTTTTAAGTTTATTGTCTCTTAAATTTATATATATAGTGGCTTTTAAACAAAAACAAGTTTGATATTTTAGGAAGTAATCCATAGATCTTTCCTTTGGGTACTTTCATAGCTTTTATATTTGTAAAAATCCTTCCCTATACAGAGGTTTTTTTCCTATGGTCACCTATACTTTCTTCAACTTTCTTTTACAGTTTAATTTCTTAACATTTAACTTTTAAATCCATCAGTAATTTCTATAAGCTAGAAGTCATTTCAGTACACTGTGAGCCAAAAATTAAAGGAGTTTTATTTTCTCCCAAAAAGTAGTCACTCGGTGTCCCAATTGATAGTTTACATGAAGGATATAGAAGGATCTCAAATTACAGGATTGTGAGTGACTTTTTTCTGCCTTGATTTTGATTTTACTTTCCATATGTCCTATGAAACTTGTATAATTTTTTCAAATCTGAAAACCAAGTGTTTTTTAGAGATGATGCCTTCATCCTGGAATTTGTCATGAAGAACCTGAAGTGTCCACTCCCGGGATTATGGTCTCTTAAAATCCCTGTGGTGACATTTTCACTTTACTTTGAAATTGCTTTTGGGCATTTAGGAATTTTCTCCTTTGCAGCTCTGAGCACATGCCTTAATTTTTTTTTTTTTAAATTCAAAAATTCCCCAGAGTTTCCCCTACAGATCTTTAGGTTTGGGTTCTAACAACATCCATCTTTTGCACAACTTCCTCTGGGTATTAAAACTTGGATAAAACGCATCAAAGAGGCATCAGTATTAGGACTATAAACCCTAAGATACTTGCATTTTTTTTTGCTCTGCAGATAACTTTCAAAAACCAGGCCTCTCGTCCCTACTCCTTCTATTCCAGCCTTATTTCTTATGAGGAAGATCAGAGGGAAGGAGTGGAACCTAGAAAGAAGTTTGTCAAGCCTAACGAAACCAAAATTTACTTTTGGAAAGTGCAACATCACATGGCACCCACTAAAGACGAGTTTGACTGCAAAGCCTGGGCTTACTTTTCGGATGTTGATCTGGTAAAGCAGTTTACATTGCGCTGGCCACTTTCTGGTTTAAAAGAAATAGTCCCTGCCATGTCTGCTTAGAATTTTGGTATTGACCCTACGCACAATGGGAGGCTTTAAGTAAGGGAGGTGGCATCATATTTGTGTTTTAGAAATATCACTCTGGGCCCCGCTGAGAGGGTGGATTGTCCTGGGAAGGTCGGGAGTGGGTTGCAGCGGCACAGAAGGTGACATGGCACCCACTGTGGTTCATAGGCGAGAGCGTGGGCACTCACCACGGGGGCGTCTTCCCTCCCAGGAAAGAGACGTGCACTCAGGCTTGATGGGGCCGCTTCTGATCTGTCGCGCTAACACGCTGAACCCTGCCCACGGGAGACAAGTGACGGTGCAGGAATTTGCTCTGTTTTTCACTATTTTTGATGAGACCAAGAGCTGGTACTTCACTGAAAACGTGGAAAGGAACTGCAGGGCTCCCTGCAACATCCAAATGGAGGACCCCACCTTTAAAGAAAAGTATCGCTTCCATGGTAATACATCCCGCCCTCAAATATTACTCACTGTGACGTGCGGCACGCACTACGCCAAATGAGGCTCAGACACTGTATGTATTGACAGTGTATGTATGCGAGTGGAATCCTCATAGGAACCGATAATTTTGGCTGGAATGGAGGAAAGGAAACTCCCAGAATAGATTCTGACAGCCTCCTCTGTGTTCTCCTTCTCCAGGAATCAATGGCTATGTGATGGACACTCTGCCCGGCTTGGTAATGGCTCAGGATGAAAGGACCCGCTGGTACCTGCTCAGCATGGGCAGCAATGAAAACATCCATTCTGTTCATTTCAGCGGACACGTGTTCACTGTACGGAAAAAAGAAGAGTATAAAATGGCAGTCTACAACCTCTACCCAGGTCCGCGCCCGTCTACGCTCTTCCTTCTACCTACGCTGGTTGGGCACTTATTTGAAATGGTCTGGGCACTGGGGAAAGGATGGCTGAACAAAGCAAACTCCCCATTCGCGGGTAACTTACTTTGTCAAGTGACTTTGCCCAACAGAGAGATAACAAATAAATTAGCAAAAGAACACGATCGTTTCCGATACAGATAATGTGCTATAAAGGACATCGACTGGCACTTTTCTTGGGGGTGGTGAGGGGAGGAATGACCTTTTTTCCATCTCAGATCTCACATGGTGCCAATAGGTCCCCAAGGAGGGATTTGTTTATGTCTGTGACCGGTATGTTGACTAAGCTCTACTCACAGTGTTGATCAAAACACAACTTCGTTCTAGGTCTCCACTCTCCCTTTAAAACGGGTTTAACAGTGAGAGTAAACTTGCCCCGTTTGTGCATAAAAATTCTGGTAAGCCCGATGACTTTTCTGCTCACTCTTAACAGTCCTGTAAACAGTCCTGTGGTCACTGCACATTACAAATATAGTTTGTCAGAAATTATAATGTCCACCTAAGATATTAATAACAATTCTGGACTGGATTTAACTGCAAGCTCTCCTACCCCAACTGGGGTGTGCGCCAGGCTGGAAGCTGCACTGGGAAAAGGGAGGTCCTCTGCCTCGTGCACATCCACGCCTCCTTGCTGGATGCAGCTCTGAGCTCCAGCATGGGAAGCGGACTAGCACCACTATCGTAAGGCAGCTTCGCCCTGCGTGTGCCAGGCAGACAGTTAAAGCTGATTCTTCTTGCAGGCAACTTCTGGGGGCTCTTCACAGCCTCCCTTTCGGGCCCCTCTCTCTTGAAATCTCCCTGACCTGCTTGGTTCCGGCTTTACTCCGGGTGGCTGGTCACTCATTTCTCAGCTTTTTGCCGCTGAGGTTACTTTGGCCCTGAAGGCGGCCCTAGTGGACTAGATATGTGAGGACCTCGCAACGCCCTGGCTTCCCTCTCCCAAGGAGCCCACGTGGTCGATGAGAAATACACCTTTGGCTCCGAAAAACCCTCAGAGTACAGGATGATCTTAACGCATTAGCTTCCTCCTGTCTCCGCTGGCCGAGCATTCCCTCATCGTCTCTCCCATTTCCCAGGGGTCAGGGGCTGTCACAGCTCAATGTCTAGTGCCTCCAACTCTAGGGGTCACGCAGCAAGCACTCTGGATTTCAGGGGTCCAGAGTGGTAGGACTGACTTAGGCCGATCTCCTTTGATATTCTGCATAAGCCAATGTATCGCATGCTCGCTTTTTTAAATGAAATCATTTTTCTTCCTCTTGTTTTTGATAAGGTGTTTTTGAGACCGTGGAAATGCTACCATCCAAAGCTGGAGTCTGGCGAGTAGAGTGCCTCATTGGGGAACACCTGCAGGCTGGGATGAGCACGCTTTTTCTGGTGTACAGCAAGAGTGAGTGCCAATGCGGGCGCAGGGCCCCCGCGTGCCCAGCCCACCTCTGTACGGTTTTTCTCCTTCTTAGAATGATTGACTTTGTCAAGAAGTAAATACGAATTCAGAGTCATTATCAAATCTGAAAGGCACACTGCCGGTAGAAGTCATCAGAGACCTCAGAAGAAGGCAGATAGGCTTCAAGCTTTAAACACTTTGAATCCAAAGCTCTAAATATTTAACAAACCGGGGCTACAAAAAATACCTCTCCATTTTCACAATTTTGTGACGCTCCAAGAGCAAATTGTGAAAGTCAATTTCAGTCCAATTGCCAAAGATAACTTAGATAATTTACAAGTATCGCTTGAAAAGAGTTTGAGATTTAACCCCGAACAAGTATGAGAACCACTAGTCTACTTACGCCTGGGCCCGACTTTCCTCAGCTGCAAAATGAATAGTTCCAGCATTTTCCTGTTGGGGCAAATTAAATGAGATAGAACAATAAAAGGTTTAGTACAGTTGTCGGCACACAGTAAACACTAAAAACTATGAGCATTTGTTGGTATTCTCCCATTTTCGTTGACTTGCATTTGTGAAGCTGAATTTCCTGCACTTTTAGCTACTGTGTCCTCTCGTTTGATTTCAGAGTGTCAGACTCCACTGGGAATGGCTTCCGGACGCATCAGAGATTTTCAGATTACAGCTTCAGGACAATATGGTAAATACTATTACTTTCTCTCCAAGAACTGGACTTATAGCTTTTCTACTTCTATTTGGGGAGATTCACATAACCAGTCCCTCTCCACGCTTCTATTAGTTCTACTCCATAGATGCTTCCCAAATCTACTTTTTCTTCATTTCCCACTATGCCCATCTTAATTCAGGCCACTGTCGCTTCTCATCTGGGTAAGGCCACTTCCCCCTTAAATGTCCTGTCTGCCTTCAGTACTGTTCCCTTTGAGTCTCTTCTCTTCACTGCAACAAGAAGCTACGGTTTTCTCTGAGCAGTGACACTTAAGCCTGACTAGGCTATACAGTTTCTCCAATACTGTTTTCGAGGGAGGGCCTGCCTGCAAACTACAGCCTATGGGCCAAATCCAGCCTGCCACCTGCCACCTGTTTTCACAGGGCCCTCGAGCTAAGAACCATTTTTCCATTTTTAAATGGTTGGGAAGAAACAGAAGAAGAAAAATATCTCATGACACGTGAAAAGTATATGAAGTTCAAATTTCGGTATCCGTAAATAAAATCTTATGTTGGCACAGAGCCACGTCCGTTCGTTTATAATCACTCTGCCAACAGCAGCTAAGTAGTTACCATAGAGCCCAGATGAACTGCAAAGCTAAATTTATTTACTATTTGACTCTCTACAGAGAAAAAGCTGGCCAACCCCTCCCTGTTTTAGAAGGGAAAAGAATTCCCTTTAAAAAGGGGCTTGAGAGTTACATATCAAAATAGTACTATTTTTCTCTGGATGGAAAAATGACGTTTTTTCTTTACTTTTTATTTTTACTTATGTTTTAGTTTTCATTCGCTGATGTTTCCACAATGAACATCCCTTGTGTAATAAAGAAATAATTATATTATTTGGTAGCGCTGGTAACACATTCCAGTATCAGCAAATTAAAGGTGCTAATGGTCAACAAAATTATTAAATTTTAGGAAATAAAATGGACAAGGAAAACAGTCATTGATACTCCTGTGCTTTATCCTTCTTCACAGCTAGGATTAACCTTTCTCAAGAGAGTAATTTTATTCCCAAGTGTCTAGACCCAACCCGGCTGAATCTACTCTTTCTCCCTTTTCTTGGGCAAAGGACAGTGGGCCCCAAAGCTGGCCAGACTTCATTATTCCGGATCGGTCAATGCCTGGAGCACCAAGGATCCCTTTTCCTGGATCAAGGTTAGAAAACGCAGCACACTGCACTGCATCACGCATTCCTGTTGCAAGCTCACAGCTCTGTGCATCCCTCTTATACTGACTGAAGTCATTTCCATCAAACTCCAGGTACCAGACGAGGAAAGACCTCGGGAGTAGAACTGCACACTCTGATGTGTTCCGTTGATGTGTTTTTGGTCTTTCTACTGGGATTAAATCATTTGAGTATTTCCTACAACATTGAACTCACCACCTCCCAAGGTTGTGTATTCCATAATCAGATGCCTCCGACCACACAGGTGTCCTTGAGTCCTCCAGTCCCTTTAACACAAAGACAAATAGGTCAATCTCCCACCACACGAGCCAAGAAAATGTGGCTTTATTTTATAAATTTAAATCCGTCTTCTTGACTAATTCTATGCCGCTGCATGGCAGGAAACACCTACTGAAGTTATTCCAATCTTGCAAACTAACTTGGAGCCGAGAACTGAAAGCGTCTTTGGGTTAACTCAGTTCGTTTTTAAATGACAGTCTTTCAGATTTTTCTCACTTTCCAATTCCCTCTAAAGAGGCACCGTCCGACAGAAATATAATGCGAACCACAAATGCAAACCACGCGCAATTTTACATTCCCAGTAGCCACGTTGTGAATGAAACATGTGAAATTCATTTTAACAATACATTCTATTTAACCCCACATATCCAAAAGTATTATCAGGTCGACATGTGATCAGTCAGGACTGTGACCCCTTTGAGGGCATACCTATGGGCACTGCTGGTCCCTTCCATGCCACGTGAGGGCTGAGGGCAGCTCGGAAGTGCCACCTCAGCCCCTCTGCCTAACCACAAGGGTAGGTTCCCTCTAGAGCCCAAACAAGAAAAGGGAGGAAACTTCTCTGCTTCCAGCTTTGCGCTAACCTACTTGACGTGCCCCCCATATCCAGTACTCACAGGCTCGAAAGGGCTCAATGCGCACGCGCCTCTCCACCTTCTTCCCCGAGCTCCATCCAGTTCAGTTCTCGGAGCTCGTCAGCTTTCTCCTCCCCCTTCGGAGCTGGCCAAGGACATTCCCCTACGTACTTTCCCCTCTGTGAAGTTGCATTTGTTCTTCTACTTTTCCTGAGGTTAAAATAACGAATAGGAATCAGGAAAAATACACTGGCTCACCGATAAGTGACACGTCTGTCGATGCCACATCGGCTTGCAGACAGCCACATCGCAGCACCCTTGTTACTTGATCAGTAAACTTTTTCATATTTTAGCAAAATCATGGTCAGGCTTTATTAAAACTACTAGGAGATACAAATAGTCAGTGGTCCAGAAAGACCCTTCATATATGCTACAGGAAGAAACAGTATAAGTCAATTCAACAAAAGTCATGATTTCTGTACCTGGAACTTTCGGTTGTTTATGCCATGAAACCAAGGGGAAAAAGGAAGTGTCTTCAGTTGGAAATAACATCTAATTTGGGAAAAGACAGCGCTGTAGCTTCCGAAGACCTTGCCACTCTCTGTCCTGTTACTTTGCTCCATTTTTCTCCTGCACTTATCACTACTTGGTGCTGTAAACAAAGAAAAATATACATATGATATACAATCTGTTTCTCCAATTCAAATTAAAGTTCCATGAAGACAGGGCTTTTTTTTCTTGGTCACTACTGTATTCCCAGTAACTAGAACAGGGCTTGCCACAGCACGAGTGCAAAAAAAAATCTATTCTTTGAATAAACGAGTGTGTAGATGGATGGAACTTGTTGTCACTGAAAGGGACAGTCCTTCAGTCCTTAAGCAAAAGAGTCGTGATCAGTCCCATCCGAGTGTGCCAGGCATCTGTGAAAAGGGGCTTGATGTGCTTGTCAGGACGGCTGAGGCCGCAATTCCATAGGAGACACTCCACTGTCATGCTTGCATGCTTCCTGCCATCATTCACTCATTCATTCCTAAACATCTGCCAACCATCGGCATTATACCAGATGCCCTGTTAGATGCTGGGGCTGGTGAGAATACAAACACTAACATTTATTAAGTCAGTATGTGCCAGGCACTGAAGTCAGCACACTGCACCTATTATCTCTTTAATCTTTCTGGTAGCCCTTTGAGATAAATATCATTATCGCCGCTTTACAGATAAAGAGGTTGAAACAGAAGTTAGGTGACTCACACAGATTCACTGCCTTAAGGATCTCACTCTAATGAGGGAAGACAGATACGCAAAGAAACTTTTATGATAAGGTGCACTTGCTTGTTACAGTGAAGTTACACAATGTGAAGTAGAAGCATGGAAGCGGCAGAAGTAAATCTGGGAGAGTGAGGAAAGGCTGAGCAGGAGAAATCGGCCCTGAACTAATATTTGAAGGAGGGGTAGCGGCGTATCACAGACAGCGGCATTAGGATGGGGGCTGGTCTGGGGAGAAGGGATGAAACTGGCTTTGGCAAGGCCGAGGTGTGGGCAAAGCACTAGGCTATGCGGGTCCTTGCGTGCAGCACAAAGGATGTGTGTAGAGGAAATGGGGGCTCAGTGATTTCGAAGTGTTCTGGTTCTCCAGGACGTAGGCCGGGATTTCGATAGGCACTTTATCTACTCGCTTCCATCATATACCGCACAGCTTCACGCACGCCCACATTTCAACACTGGTTTCTGCTTCACCTGCCCGTCTAGGGTAATGGGGGGCATATCTGTGCCAACCCAGGTTCTCCTTAGGCCGATAATTAATTTCAGAAGGAGGTACATGCATTTAAAATACTGTTTCCATTGGCAGGTGGACCTGTTGGCACCAATGATTATACACAGCATCCTGACCCAGGGTGCCCGTCAGAAGTTCTCCAGCCTCTACATCTCCCAGTTTATCATCATGTATAGTCTTGATGGAAAGAAGTGGCAGAGTTATCGAGGGAATTCCACTGGGACCTTAATGGTATGTAATTAGCCCTTTCAAGAGAATGCATGAATCTTTTAAAGAGCTTCTGACAGAGTCCAGATGTGGGACAAATGCTCCTAGCATCTACAAACTTAACTCCACAAAGCAGTTTTCCACTTACAGGTAATAGAAGTGATTATGGCTATACAGACGAAAAAGTGGTAGTGTCAGGATCTCATAGATAATGGAAATGAAGAGATGCTTTACTGACAGAAACATGTGATTCAGGGCTGGGCGTATTGATGAGACTGTGAATTTGCTTACCGGTATTCTAAGTTCGAGTTGACAGCCGGGCAATCAGGTTGAATGCTCAGCAGGCAGGTGATGTAAGGACTGAGTTTCGGGGCAAAACTGTGAATGGAGATGAAGATATGCGTCTTCCACACCTTGGGAAATGATGAATTCTCTGGGGGTGAGCTCAAAGGCCCCTAATTAAACAGGCTTAAAACCTTAGCATCATCATCTGCTCTCCCCTCATTTTTACTCCCCCTGGCGATGTGATCCACAGATCCCGCCAATTCTTTCTTTGTACCACCTCTCACGTCTCCTGTTTCATTTCTACTGCTGTCACTATAGCCCAAGGCCCCATCGCCTCACACCTGACCTTGTGTTACATTCCTAACTAGTCTCTTCTCTAATAAAAGCTACACGTCTTTTTCAGAATAATCATCTCATCGTTTCTCTGCCAAAAACCTTTCAATGTCTCCCTTTGGTCTTCAGAATAAAGGTCAAAGTCCTCAGATGGCCCAGTGCAAGGAAACTTCTGTTAGCCCGTTCAGATCTATTCTCCTGCTTCCCTGCACTACCCTTGTCCTGTGAGCCTGACCTTTACAGGCCACCTTATTTCCGGCTCTTGGTTGGGTTTCACCAACAGAGATCACTGGCAAGAAATTAGAGGAAGGGAGGAGAGTAAAATCAGGCATGCCTTCTCCTGGCTCCCTCCTTATGGAAGGTTTAGCTGTATCTCCGCACTGAAGGCCACTGCTCCCCTCAACGTGGCCTTCTCTACCTTTTCCAGCTACTATCGCTGAGTTACTACGTTACCGACTGTATTCCCTATGCTGTACCTCGCATCCCCGTGGCTATTTTGTAATTGCCAATTTGTACTTCTTATTCTTAATCCCTTCCCCTTTTTCACCCAGCCCCCACCTAACTCCCCTCCCCCATCTGGCCAACCATCAGTCTGTTCTGTGTCTATGAGTCTGTTTCTGTTTTGTTTGTTCGCTTATTTTGTTCTTTAGATTCCACATGTGAGATTATATGGTATTTGTTTTCCTCATCTGACACTTCACTTAGCATAATACCCTCCAGGTCCATCCGGGTTGTCGCAAATAACCCCACCAGGTCTATTGTGCTAGGGAAAGGGCGCCGCTGGAAAGGAATGAAGCTCTGAGACCTGGGCTGGGTACATTTAAGCAGGCACGGATGAGGCTGGGGACTGCAAACCTCCAAATTCCCCTGAGCTCCTCTGCCTAAGGAAGCAACTGTCTCCAGTCTCTGAAGCAGTCATCCCTTCTCTGCGTAAGAGTCTTTCAGTGACCACACCTAGAAGGTGACTAGGGCCCCTGTTTGGCCACTACAAAAACCAGACAAATCAGGGAAAGATGACAGATCATCACAAATATAATTAGGCTGTGATGGCGAAAACTGCAATTCCAGACGTGGTGTCTGCTCTGGAACAGATTAACACAGACCCAGGCACCTGACGTAGACCTGGAAAATGCTTTTTCCTTCATTCCCATTGATGAGCAAAATCAGAATATATTTGCATTTATGAAGTAGGAACGAGAGTAGTAATATTAACTTTACTGTTCGGACTTCAGGGTGATGCCAGCTTCCTTATTCTTTGTCATAATGTAACTGTAGACCCAAGGGACTCCAAACATCTTGCTACCCCACACAACACCGTACCGGTCCATTACATTGATGACACTACGCTGGCTGGCAGAACCTGATAAACAGGAAATAGCAATCACCCTAAATGTTTTTATGATGATCAATACACATGCACGGAGACACAGGCACACATACAGACATATATGCATAAACATGAGACAAATCAGCCTATCTTGTTCCTGACTTTAATGCGGATGGAGCTCACATGTCACTGTTTAATGTTCACTGTAAGTTTCAAACAAATACTTTTTATCGCATTTTAAAAGTTTCCTTCTATTCTTACTTTACATGGAACGGCTGCAGAATTTCATCAAACGTTTTTTGAGTATCTTCGATAGGATCTCATTTCTTCTTTCCTACTATCAAACTATACTTACATTCAATGATGTGCTAGCAAATGTTTAAGAACTAGCTCTGGGAAACAATAGGGGGAGGTTAGGGGGGACAGGCCTCGATGTGGAGAACGTGCGATTTTGCTACCTGTAGTTAACTGCTGTAAATGTGTATATTTGAGTTCTAACTCCCTTATCATCTATATATCTGTATCTACACACACACAATCTCTTTTTACCCCTTTATCAGAGTTAGCGAGTGCTTGTCTATTCTACTGGATATTCAAAGAATCAACTCTTTGTCTTAAAATCGAACGTAGATTTGAAGGTGGTGTTTTCTAATTCATTAATTTCTGTTCAAAACTTTAAAGGTTCTTTCAATTTTTTTTCTGGTGTACTTTGTTCCCTAGAATCTGCAGTTATTGAATGACTAGTTCATTGATTTTCAATCTTTCTTGTTCAATGATAACGATAAAAGAGTTCTTAAGTACTCTCCTAAGGGTCATTCCTTTAAGTTACTGCATAACTACAGTTGCCCCTGGAACAACTCGGGAGCTGGGGTACCCATGGCCCAAGCAGTTGAAAATCCACTCATAATTTAAGAAGGCCCTCTGCATATGTGGATTCCCAATCAGCAGCTGACCCTAGAACAACGTGGCTTTGAACTGCATAGGTCAACTGAAAAAATCTGAGTGTCAGTAAAGCGACACAGTTCAAGGTCACCTATACTATGTTCTAGGTTCTAGCAAGGGGTGGGGGCAAATGAGAGCTCATGGATTTGTACTACACCCTGCTTTCGTATGAACTGAGTTAAGAATGGCTTTTACATGTTTAAAGTTGCAAAAACAAAGGAAACTATGCAACATATACCATTTCTGGACTGAAAAGACGAAAATATTTCCATCTGGTCCTTTGACAGCACAAGTCTGCAGACTGGTGGTCCAGTCTACTCGCAGTAGAGACACCTAAAGAGCCGATATTAACCAAACCCTGACACCCCTGAGCCTGCCTAATTTGTGAATTTCAATCTTAGTAATCTTCCTCTACTGCAGTGCATCTCAAATGTTTTCCCATCTTTGTATCATTCGCAAATTATTTTTCATAAGCAATATTTCTCATCATAAAGGGGATAAGGGGAATCCCAAAGCCCTTGAAGGATCAGTCCTTCACAGCCAGCATTTCCAAGTTTATAATGTTCTAAATGTTACTTTTGAATTGTCAGTGAACCTTTCAAGGCTGATCTCTCCCACTGATTTTGCAAGTTAAAAAGAACACTGCTCATGGCCTTTAATATGTACCTTTGGTCATGTTAGAGAACACTGTTAATTTTAATGTTAAGTTGATATGGAGCAAGAGAACTGTCAAAACCACTGAAATCTGGCCCTGGCCCAGCTGTCCGTGCTATGAACTTTCTGAGGGACGTACATAAATGAGCCAATGGCAAATGGAAAACAACCTTTAACGTTTCCAGAAATTATACCTGGCTCTCTGGTAATCCCTGCCCCCACCTCATCGATGCAATGAGTTTAGACCAGAGGCCTAAGGAGGACTTTTTAAAGCCCAAATCCAAATACTATCACCAGTCACATAACTCCTAAGCATTCGTGTCATGACACAATTACGCAGCCAGCCAGGCTGCAGCTCAGTTTGAAAGCGTATCAGAAAAAGCAAAGGCACAACGGAGCATGCGCACTTACCACTTATGCAATAAATTGAACTAGCTTTTAGGACCCTTCCTAGCAGCCAAGTGAGAGCACAGGAACAGTGGCTCAATCTGTCTCAGATGGGCGTATCCTGTAGTTCCTTACCTACGGCTTCCACACTGTTGAAATAGAAGTAGAAAAGAATACTTTTAAAGTCCCACCCATTTTGAGGCACTAAACTCACAGTGAAAACCATCCACATACCCCCCAAAAAGGGCAAAACAGAAATCTCACCCCCAAATATTACGACAGTATACAACTTCAGCCTAAAGGATGCATTTTTCCAAAGCTGAATGATTGAGAATGAGATTCTACACTGTAAAAAAAAAAATTGAATTTTAAGAACAGCTAAGTCGGTTTGCATGTAACACTTGGAAATTTACTGTTTTAAAATGGAACGCCACCCTGCTTTTGGGGAGCGACGCTGTCTTGCATATACATGATCACACACCACAAAAAAAAATGCTGATTTTACATATTTAAGTAAGAGTTGCAGAAAGATCCCTACTACAAATAAAAGTGGCCATGTGGATTATGAGTGCCTCTCAGGATAGAATGGGAAATGTGAATTCCAATGCACGCCCGCCCGACTCACTTGTCGGTCACCCCATCGCCCTCCCCGCGACCCAACCTTGCACCAGACACGTTTGCAATGCTGCTATTTGAATAAGGAACACATCCCAGATGACCACTGTCTGGTGGGTCGCAAACTACGCACACTGTCAATTTTAAAGGAATGAACACAGCTTGGAACTGAAAGAGAACAATCTTTCTGCTTTCTGCCTCCTGAAAAGTAGATGAGTTATTCCCATTTTACAGATGAAGTAAATCTAAAACACAAGTTAGGATGGTGAGGGCTTTATCAAGAACTTGGGGCTCTGACAGCAATGATGGAATCAAACGATGCCCACCGGAATCTCACAAAGGAGAAACTGGGTGATGCCACGAAATTAGCCACGATTTAAACAAACAAACAAACATAGCTTAAGTATTTAGACAGAGCTGTGCAAAATAAAACCCTGACTATGAAACAAAGATGGGGGGGGGCATGGCAGGGGGTGTGTTGGGTGGAAGGAAAGGGATAAAACGATTCTCATTCTTATGCTGCAGTTTGGGGGAAGAGTCACTGTCCCGCGTTGTTGTTTTCCCCTACTATTTTGGAGATAAGTCTTTGGGATACGAGTAACTGTCAGTCGACTAAATTCCAGAGGTGGCAAGACAAAGAAGCAAACAAGGGTAGAAGCGCTGAGATCGATAGATGTCTTTTATGTCCTTCCAAAAGCAAAGGCGATGCGTCGAGGTCTGGTAACAGGCAAAAAGTCACTGGGTCGATGTGATTCGTCAGATCCCCTCTCCCGAGGGGGAGATGGTCTCCTGCAGAACGAGGTGGAGGAGGTGGTTCTGCTCGGCACTCAACAGTGGCCACATCTCCACCTGCAGCGACTTGACGGCTTCCGTGTCCTTCTCGTGGGTGGCCATGACCAGGGACTGGAGCAGCAGGAAGAGATCCTCGGGAAGCTGGGCACTGCTCTCCTGCCCGTGGCTGTCGAAAGCCTCCCAGGAGTACTTCTCCAGGGTGTGGGCGTGCTCCGGCAGGAGCTTGGCGGGCGGCGGCTGCAGGAGCAGCAGCAGCAGCAC